>NW_027274249.1:0-118507 GCF_030028105.1 Mobula birostris | reverse complement strand
AAACTCCTGTACTGAAAGTCATGCCCTGAATCTCATACCCTGAAACTCCTGCCCTGAATCTCATGCCCTGAAACTAATGCCCTGTATACCATTCCCTGAAACTCCTGCCCACAATCTCTTCTGCAGAAACTCCTGCACTGAAACTACTGCCCTGAATCTACATCCCTGAAAGTCATGCCCTGAATCTCATGCCCTGAAACTCCTGCCGTGAATCTCCTGCCCTGAAACTCATGCTGTGAAAATCATGCCCTAAAACTCCGGCACTGAATCTACAGCCCTGAATCTCCTGCCCTAAAACTCATGCACGTAACTACATGCCCTGAAACTCATGCCCTGAATCTCATGCCCTGAAACCCCTGCCCTGAATCTCAAGCCCTGAAACTACAGCCCTGAATCTCATGCCCTAAATCTCCGGCATTGAATCTCCCGCCCTGAATCTCCTGCCCTGAAACTCATGCCCTGAATCTCATGCCCTGAAACTCATGCCCTGAATCTCATGCCCTGAAACACATGCCCTGAATCTCATGCCCTGAATCTCATGCCTTGAAACTCCTGCCCAGAATCTCGAGCCCTGAATCTCATGCCCTGAAACTAATTCCCTGAATATGATGCCCTGAAACTCCTGCCCACAATCTCTTCTGCAGAAACTCCTGCACTGAAACTCCTGCCCTGAATCTCATGCCCTTAAACTCCTGCCCAGAATCCCCTGCCCTGAAACTCATGCCCTGAATCTCATGCCCTGATACACCAGCCCTGAAACTCCAGCCTGAAACTCCTGTCCTGAATCTCCAGCCCTGAAACCAAAGCGCTGAATGTGATGTCCTGAAACTCCTGCCCTGAATCTCCAGCCCTGAAACCAAAGCGCTGAATCTGATGTCCTGAAACTCCTGCCCTGAATCTCTTCTGCTGAATCTCCAGCCCTGAAACTCCTACCCAGAATCTCCTGCCCTGAAACTCATGCCCTGAATCTCATGCCCTGAAACACCAGCCCTGAAACTCCAGCACTGAAACTCCTGTCCTGAATCTCTTCTGCTGAAACTCCAGCCCTGAAACTCCTACCCAGAATCTCCTGCCCTGAAACTCATGCCCTGAATCACCAGCCCTGAAACCCCAGCACTGAAACTCCTGTCCTGAATCTCCTGCCCTGAATCTCCGGCCCTGAAACTCATGCCCTGAATCTCATACCCTGAAACTCCTGTACTGAATCTCCTGCCCTGAATATCAAGCCCTGAATCTACAGCCCTGAATCTCATGCCCTGAAACTAATGCCCTGAATAACATGCCCTGAAACTCCTGCCCACAATCTCTTCTGCAGAAACTCCTGCACTGAAGCTCCTGCCCTGAATCTCCTGCCCTGAAATTCATGCCCTGAATCTCATGCCCTAAAACCACTGCTCTGAATCTCCGGCCCTGAATCTCCTGCACTGAAACTCTTGCCCTGAATCTCCTGCCCTGAAATTCATGCCCTGAATCTCATGCCCTAAAACCACTGCTCTGAATCTCCGGCCCTGAACCTCCTGCACTGAAACTCTTGCCCTGAATCTCATGCTCTGAAACTCCTGCCCTGATTCTACTGCCCTGAATCTCATGCGCTGAAACTCCTGCACTGAATCTCCGGCCCTGAAACTCATGCCGTGAAAATCATGCCCTAAAACTCCGGCACTGAATATACTGCCCTGAATCTCCTGCCCTAAAACTCATGCACTGAACTACATGCCCTGAAACTCATGCCCTGAATCTCATGCCCTGAAAATCCTGTACTGAAAGTCATGCCCTGAATCTCATGCCCTGAAACTCCTGCCCTGAATCTACTGCCCTGAACCTCATGCCCTGAATCTCATGCCCTGAAACTCTTGCCCCGAATCTCCTGCCCTGAAACTCATGCCCTGAAAATCATGCCATAAAACTCTGGCACTGAAGCTACTGCCCTGAATCTCCTGCCCTAAAACTCATGCCCTGAACCACATGCCTTGAAACTCATGCCCTGAACCACATGCCCTGAAACTCATGCCCTGAATCTCATGCCCTGAAACTCCTGTACTGAAAGTCATGCCCTGAAACTCCTGCCCTGAATCTAATGCCTTGAAACTAATTCCCTGAATCTCCGGCCCTGAAACTCATGCCCTGAATCTCATACCCTGAAACTCCTGCCCTGAATCTCATGCCCTCAAACACATGCCCTGAATCTCATGCCCTGAATCTCCTGCCCTGAAACTCATGCCCTGAATCTCATGCCCTGAAACTCCTGCCCTGAATCTCATGCCCTGAATCTCCTGCCCTGAAACTCATGCCCTGAATCTCGTGCCCTGTAACTCCTGCCCTGAATCTCAAGCCCGGAAACTACAGCCCTGAATCTCATGCCCTAAATCTCCGGTATTGAATCTCCCGCCCGGAAACTCCTGCCCTAAAACTCATGCCCTGAATCACATGCTCTGAAACTCATGCCCTGAATCTCATGCCCTGAAACTCCTGTACTGAATGTCATGCACTGAATCTCATGCCCTGAAACTCCTGCCCTGAATCTCACGCCTTGAAACTAATTCCCTGAATCTCTGGCCCCGAAACTCATGCCCTGAATCTCATACCCTGAAACTCCTGCCCTGAATCTCATGCCCTGAAACATTTGCCCTGAATCTCATGCCCTGAATCTCCTGCCCTGAAACTCCTGCCCTGAATCTCAAGCCCTGAAACTACAGCCCTAAATCTCCTGCCCTGAATCTCATGCCCTGAAACTCCTGCCCTGAATCTACTGCCCTGAAACTCATACCCTGAATTTCATGCCGTGAAACTCCTGTACTGAAAGTCATCCCCTGAATCTCATACCCTGAAACTCCTGCCCTGAATCTACAGCCCTGAATCTCAAGCCCTGAAACTACAGCCCTGAATCTCCTGCCCTGAATCTCCTGCCCTAAAACTCATGCCCTGAATCACAAACCCTGAAACTCATGCCCTGAATCTCATGCTCTGAAACACATGCCCTGAATCTCATGCCCTGAATCTCCTGCCCAGAAACTCGAGCCCTGAATCTCATGCCCTGAAACTAATTACCTGAATAAGATGCCCTGAAACTCCTGCCCACAATCTCTTCTGCAGAAGCTCCTGCACTGAAACTCCTGCGCCGAATCTCATGCCCTGAAACTCCTGCCCAGAATCCCCTGCCCTGAAACTCATGCCCTGAATCTCATGCCCTGAAACACCAGCCCTGAAACTCCAGCACTGAAACTCCTGTCCTGAATCTCCTGCACTGAATCTCATGCCCTAAATCTCATGCCCTGAAACTCCTGCCCTGAATCTCCAGCCCTGAAACCACAGCGCTGAATCTCATGTCCTGGAACTCCTGCCCTGAATCTCTTCTGCTGAAACTCCAGCCCTGAAACTCCTACTCAGAATCTCCTGCCCTGAATCTCCTGCCCTAAAACTCATGCCCTGAATCACAAACCCTGAAACTCATGCCCTGAATCTCATGCTCTGAAACACATGCCCTGAATCTCATGCCCTGAATCTCCTGCCCAGAAACTCGAGCCCTGAATCTCATGCCCTGAAACTAATTACCTGAATAAGATGCCCTGAAACTACTGCCCACAATCTCTTCTGCAGAAGCTCCTGCACTGAAACTCCTGCGCCGAATCTCATGCCCTGAAACTCCTGCCCAGAATCCCCTGCCCTGAAACTCATGCCCTGAATCTCATGCCCTGAAACCACAGCGCTGAATCTCATGTCCTGAAACTCCTGCCCTGAATCTCTTCTGCTGAAACTCCAGCCCTGAAACTCCTACTCAGAATCTCCTGCCCTGAAACTCATGCTCTGAAACTCATGCCCTAAAACACCAGCCCTGAAACTCCAGCACTGAAACTCCTGTCCTGAATCTCCTGCCCTGAATCTCATGCCCTGAATCTCATGCCCTGAATCTCATGCCCTGAATCTCATACCCTGAAACTCCTGCCCTGAATCTCATGCCCTGAAACACATGCCCTGAATCTCATGCCCTGAATCTCCTGCCCTGAAACTCCTGCCCTGAATCTCATGCCCTGAAACTCCTGCCCTGAATCTCATGCCCTAAAACTCCTGCCCTGAATCTCAAGTTCTGAAACTACAGCCCTGAATCTCATGCCCTAAATCTCCGGCATTGAATCTCCCGCCCTGAATCTCCTACCCTAAAACTCATGCCCTGAATCAGATGCCCTGAAACTCATGCCCTGAATCTCATGCCCTGAAACTCCTGTACTGAATATCATGCCCTGAATCTCATGCCCTGAAACTCCTGCCCTGAATCTCAGGCCTTGAAACTAATGCCCTGAATCTCCGGCCCCGAAACTCATGCCCTGAATCGCATACCCTGAAACTCCTGCCCTGAATCTACAGCCCTGAATCTCATGCCCTGAAACTAATGCCCTCAATAACATGCCCTGAAACTCCTGCCCACAATCTCTTCTGCAGAAACTCCTGCACTGAAACTCCTTCCCTGAATCTTCTGTCCTGAAAGTCATGCCCTGAATTACACGCCCTGAAACCCCTCCCCTGAATCTCATGCCTTGAAACTCCTGTACTGAAAGTCATGCCCTGAATCTCATTCCCTGAATCTCCTGCACTGAAACTCATGCCCTGAACCTCATGCCCTAAAACCACAGCACTGAATCTCCGGCCCTGAATCTCCTGCACTGAAACTCTTGCCCTGAATCTCATGCTCTGAATCTCATGCCCTGAATCTCATGCCTTGTAACTAATGCCCTGAATCTCCGGCCCTGAAACTCATGCCCTGAATCTCATACCCTGAAACTCCTGCCCTGAATCTCATGCCCTGAAACTCATGCCCTGAATCTCATGCCCTGAAACTGATGCCCTGAAACTCCTGTACTGAATGTCCTGCCCTGAATATCAAGCCCTGAATCTCCTGCCCTGAAACTCATGCGCTGAATTTCATGCCCTGAAACTCCTGCCCTGAATCTCAAGCCCTGAACCTCATGCCCTGAAACTAATGCCCTGAATAACATGCCCTGAAACTCCTGCCCATAATCTCTTCTGCAGAAACTCCTGCACTGAAACTCCTGCCCTGAATCTCCTGCCCTGAAACTCATGCCCTGAATCTCATGCCCTAAAACCACTGCACTGAATCTCCGGCCCTGAATCTCCTGCACTGAAACTCTTGCCCTGAATCTCATGCTCTGAAACTCCTGCCCTGAATCTACTGTCCTGAAACTCATGCCCTGAATCTCATGCCCTGAAACTCCTGCCCTGAATCTCATGCCCTGAATCTAATGTCCTGAATCTCATGCCCTGAAATTCCTGCCCTGAATCTCATGCCCTGAAACTCATGCCCTGTTTCTCATGCCCTGAAACTCCTGCCCTGACTCACATGCCCTGAATCTAATGTCCTGAATCTCATGCCCTGAAATTCCTGCCCTGAATCTCATGCCCTGAAACTCATGCCCTGAATCTCATGCCCTGAAACTCCTGCCCAGAATCACCTGCCCTGAAACTCATGCCCTGAATCTCATGCCCTGAAACACCAGCCCTGAAACTCCAGCACTGAAACTCCTGTCCTGAATCTCCTGCACTGAATCTCATGCCCTGAATCTCATGCCCTGAAACTCCTGCCCTGAATCTCCAGCCCTGAAACCAAAGCGCTGAATCTGATGTCCTGAAACTCCTGCCCTGAATCTCTTCTGCTGAATCTCCAGCCCTGAAACTCCTACCCAGAATCTCCTGCCCTGAAACTCATGCCCTGAATCTCATGCCCTGAAACACCAGCCCTGAAACTCCAGCACTGAAACTCCTGTCCTGAATCTCCTGCCCTGAATCTCATGCCCTGAATCTCATGCCCTGAAACTCCTGACCTGAATCTATTCTGCAGAAACTCCAGCACTGAAACTCCTGCCCTGAATCTCCTGCCCTGAAACTCATACCTCAATCTCATGCCCTAAAACGCCGGCACTTAATCTCCTGTGCTGAATCTCCTGCCCTGAAACTCATGTCCTGAATCTCATGTCCTGAAACTCCTGCCCTGAATCTACAGTCCTGAAACTCATGCCCTGAATCTCAAGCCCTGAAACTACAGCCCTTAATTTCATGCCCTAAATCTCCGGCATTGAATCTCCCGCCCTGAATCTCCTGCCCTAAAACTCATGCCCTGAATCACATGCCCTGAAACTCATGCCCTGAAACTCATGCCCTGAATCTCATGCCCTAAAGCCACTGCACTGAATCTCCGGCCCTGAATCTCCTGCATTGAAATTCATGCCCTGAATCTCATGCCGTAAAACCGCTGCACTGAATCTCCGGCCCTGAATCTCCTGCACTGAAACTCTTGCCCTGAATCTCATGCTCTGAAACTCCTGCCCTGAATCTACAGCCCTGAAAGTCATGCCCTGAATCTCATGCCCTGAAACTCCTGCCCTGAATCTCCTGCCCTGAAACTCATGCCCTGAAAATCATGCCCTGAAACTCCAGCACTGAATCTACTGCCCTGAATCTCCTGCCCTAAAACTCATGCACTGAACTACATGCCCTGAAACTCATGCCCTGAATCTCATGCCCTGAAAATCCTGTTCTGAAAGTCATGCACTGAATCTCATGCCCTGAAACTCCTGCCCTGAATTTCATGCCGTGAAACTCCTGTACTGAAAGTCATGCCCTGAATCTCATACCCTGAAACTCCTGCCCTGAATCTCATGCCCTGAAACTAATGCCCTGTATACCATGCCCTGAAACTCCTGCCCACAATCTCTTCTGCAGAAACTCCTGCACTGAAACTACTGCCCTGAATCTACATCCCTGAAAGTCATGCCCTGAATCTCATGCCCTGAAACTCCTGCCGTGAATCTCCTGCCCTGAAAGTCATGCTGTGAAAATCATGCCCTAAAACTCCGGCACTGAATCTACAGCCCTGAATCTCCTGCCCTAAAACTCATGCACGTAACTACATGCCCTGAAACTCATGCCCTGAATCTCATGCCCTGAAACCCCTGCCCTGAATCTCAAGCCCTGAAACTACAGCCCTGAATCTCATGCCCTAAATCTCCGGCATTGAATCTCCCGCCCTGAATCTCCTGCCCTGAAACTCATGCCCTGAATCTCATGCCCTGAAACTCATGCCCTGAATCTCATGCCCTGAAACACATGCCCTGAATCTCATGCCCTGAATCTCATGCCTTGAAACTCCTGCCCAGAATCTCGAGCCCTGAATCTACAGCCCTGAATCTCATGCCCTGAAACTAATTCCCTGAATATGATGCCCTGAAACTCCTGCCCACAATCTCTTCTGCAGAAACTCCTGCACTGAAACTCCTGCCCTGAATCTCATGCCCTTAAACTCCTGCCCAGAATCCCCTGCCCTGAAACTCATGCCCTGAATCTCATGCCCTGATACACCAGCCCTGAAACTCCAGCCTGAAACTCCTGTCCTGAATCTCCTGCACTGAATCTAATGCCCGAAATCTCATGCCCTGAAACTCCGGCCCTGAATCTCCAGCCCTTAAACCACAGCGCTGAATCTCCTGTCCTGAATCTCCTGCCCTGAATCTCATGCCCTGAATCTCATGCCCTGAATCTCATGCCTTGAAACTAATGCCCTGAATCTCCGGCCCTGAAACTCATGCCCTGAATCTCATACCCTGAAACTCCTGTACTGAATCTCCTGCCCTGAATATCAAGCCCTGAATCTACAGCCCTGAATCTCATGCCCTGAAACTAATGCCCTGAATAACATGCCCTGAAACTCCTGCCCACAATCTCTTCTGCAGAAACTCCTGCACTGAAGCTCCTGCCCTGAATCTCCTGCCCTGAAATTCATGCCCTGAATCTCATGCCCTAAAACCACTGCTCTGAATCTCCGGCCCTGAATCTCCTGCACTGAAACTCTTGCCCTGAATCTCCTGCCCTGAAATTCATGCCCTGAATCTCATGCCCTAAAACCACTGCTCTGAATCTCCGGCCCTGAATCTCCTGCACTGAAACTCTTGCCCTGAATCTCATGCTCTGAAACTCCTGCCCTGATTCTACTGCCCTGAATCTCATGCGCTAAAACTCCTGCACTGAATCTCCGGCCCTGAAACTCATGCCGTGAAAATCATGCCCTAAAACTCCGGCACTGAATATACTGCCCTGAATCTCCTGCCCTAAAACTCATGCACTGAACTACATGCCCTGAAGCTCATGCCCTGAATCTCATGCCCTGAAAATCCTGTACTGAAAGTCATGCCCTGAATCTCATGCCCTGAAACTCCTGCCCTGAATCTACTGCCCTGAACCTCATGCCCTGAATCTCATGCCCTGAAACTCTTGCCCCGAATCTCCTGCCCTGAAACTCATGCCCTGAAAATCATGCCATAAAACTCTGGCACTGAAGCTACTGCCGTGAATCTCCTGCCCTAAAACTCATGCCCTGAACCACATGCCCTGAAACTCATGCCCTGAACCACATGCCCTGAAACTCATGCCCTGAATCTCATGCCCTGAAACTCCTGTACTGAAAGTCATGCCCTGAAACTCCTGCCCTGAATCTAATGCCTTGAAACTAATTCCCTGAATCTCCGGCCCTGAAACTCATGCCCTGAATCTCATACCCTGAAACTCCTGCCCTGAATCTCATGCCCTCAAACACATGCCCTGAATCTCATGCCCTGAATCTCCTGCCCTGAAACTCATGCCCTGAATCTCATGCCCTGAAACTCCTGCCCTGAATCTCATGCCCTGAATCTCCTGCCCTGAAACTCATGCCCTGAATCTCGTGCCCTGTAACTCCTGCCCTGAATCTCAAGCCCGGAAACTACAGCCCTGAATCTCATGCCCTAAATCTCCGGTATTGAATCTCCCGCCCGGAAACTCCTGCCCTAAAACTCATGCCCTGAATCACATGCTCTGAAACTCATGCCCTGAATCTCATGCCCTGAAACTCCTGTACTGAATGTCATGCACTGAATCTCATGCCCTGAAACTCCTGCCCTGAATCTCACGCCTTGAAACTAATTCCCTGAATCCCTGGCCCCGAAACTCATGCCCTGAATCTCATACCCTGAAACTCCTGCCCTGAATCTCATGCCCTGAAACATTTGCCCTGAATCTCATGCCCTGAATCTCCTGCCCTGAAACTCCTGCCCTGAATCTCAAGCCCTGAAACTACAGCCCTAAATCTCCTGCCCTGAATCTCATGCCCTGAAACTCCTGCCCTGAATCTACTGCCCTGAAACTCATACCCTGAATTTCATGCCGTGAAACTCCTGTACTGAAAGTCATCCCCTGAATCTCATACCCTGAAACTCCTGCCCTGAATCTACAGCCCTGAATCTCAAGCCCTGAAACTACAGCCCTGAATCTCCTGCCCTGAATCTCCTGCCCTAAAACTCATGCCCTGAATCACAAACCCTGAAACTCATGCCCTGAATCTCATGCTCTGAAACACATGCCCTGAATCTCATGCCCTGAATCTCCTGCCCAGAAACTCGAACCCTGAATCTCATGCCCTGAAACTAATTACCTGAATAAGATGCCCTGAAACTCCTGCCCACAATCTCTTCTGCAGAAGCTCCTGCACTGAAACTCCTGCGCCGAATCTCATGCCCTGAAACTCCTGCCCAGAATCCCCTGCCCTGAAACTCATGCCCTGAATCTCATGCCCTGAAACACCAGCCCTGAAACTCCAGCACTGAAACTCCTGTCCTGAATCTCCTGCACTGAATCTCATGCCCTAAATCTCATGCCCTGAAACTCCTGCCCTGAATCTCCAGCCCTGAAACCACAGCGCTGAATCTCATGTCCTGAAACTCCTGCCCTGAATCTCTTCTGCTGAAACTCCAGCCCTGAAACTCCTACTCAGAATCTCCTGCCCTGAATCTCCTGCCCTAAAACTCATGCCCTGAATCACAAACCCTGAAACTCATGCCCTGAATCTCATGCTCTGAAACACATGCCCTGAATCTCATGCCCCGAATCTCCTGCCCAGAAACTCGAGCCCTGAATCTCATGCCCTGAAACTAATTACCTGAATAAGATGCCCTGAAACTCCTGCCCACAATCTCTTCTGCAGAAGCTCCTGCACTGAAACTCCTGCGCCGAATCTCATGCCCTGAAACTCCTGCCCAGAATCCCCTGCCCTGAAACTCATGCCCTGAATCTCATGCCCTGAAACACCAGCCCTGAAACTCCAGCACTGAAACTCCTGTCCTGAATCTCATGCCCTAAATCTCATGCCCTGAAACTCCTGCCCTGAATCTCCAGCCCTGAAACCACAGCGCTGAATCTCATGTCCTGAAACTCCTGCCCTGAATCTCTTCTGCTGAAACTCCAGCCCTGAAACTCCTACTCAGAATCTCCTGCCCTGAAACTCATGCTCTGAAACTCATGCCCTAAAACACCAGCCCTGAAACTCCAGCACTGAAACTCCTGTCCTGAATCTCCTGCCCTGAATCTCATGCCCTGAATCTCATGCCCTGAATCTCATACCCTGAAACTCCTGCCCTGAATCTCATGCCCTGAAACACATGCCCTGAATCTCATGCCCTGAATCTCCTGCCCTGAAACTCCTGCCCTGAATCTCATGCCCTGAAACTCCTGCCCTGAATCTCATGCCCTAAAACTCCTGCCCTGAATCTCAAGTTCTGAAACTACAGCCCTGAATCTCATGCCCTAAATCTCCGGCATTGAATCTCCCGCCCTGAATCTCCTACCCTAAAACTCATGCCCTGAATCAGATGCCCTGAAACTCATGCCCTGAATCTCATGCCCTGAAACTCCTGTACTGAATATCATGCCCTGAATCTCATGCCCTGAATCTCCTGCCCTGAAACTCCTGCCCTGAATCTCATGCCCTGAAACTCCTGCCCTGAATCTCATGCCCTAAAACTCCTGCCCTGAATCTCAAGTTCTGAAACTACAGCCCTGAATCTCATGCCCTAAATCTCCGGCATTGAATCTCCCGCCCTGAATCTCCTACCCTAAAACTCATGCCCTGAATCAGATGCCCTGAAACTCATGCCCTGAATCTCATGCCCTGAAACTCCTGTACTGAATATCATGCCCTGAATCTCATGTCCTGAAACTCCTGCCCTGAATCTCAGGCCTTGAAACTAATGCCCTGAATCTCCGGCCCCGAAACTCATGCCCTGAATCGCATACCCTGAAACTCCTGCCCTGAATCTACAGCCCTGAATCTCATGCCCTGAAACTAATGCCCTCAATAACATGCCCTGAAACTCCTGCCCACAATCTCTTCTGCAGAAACTCCTGCACTGAAACTCCTTCCCTGAATCTTCTGTCCTGAAAGTCATGCCCTGAATTACACGCCCTGAAACCCCTCCCCTGAATCTCATGCCTTGAAACTCCTGTACTGAAAGTCATGCCCTGAATCTCATTCCCTGAATCTCCTGCACTGAAACTCATGCCCTGAACCTCATGCCCTAAAACCACAGCACTGAATCTCCGGCCCTGAATCTCCTGCACTGAAACTCTTGCCCTGAATCTCATGCTCTGAAACTCCTGCCCTGAATCTACAGCCCTGAAACTCATGCCCTGAATCTCATGCCCTGAAACTCCTGCCCTGAATCTCCTGCCCTGAAACTCATGCCCTGAATCTTATGCCCTGAAAATCCTGCCCTGAGTCTCAAGCCCTGAAACTACAGCCCTGAATCTCATTCCCTAAATCTCCGGCATTGAATCTCCCGCCTTAAATCTCCTGCCCTAAAACTCATGCCCTGAATCACATGCCCTGAAACTCATGCCCTGAATCTCATGCCCTGAAACTCCTGTACTGAATGTCATGCCCTGAATCTCATTCCCTGAAATTCCTGCCATGAATCTCATGCCTTGAAACTAATGCCCCGAATCTCCTGCCCTAAAATTCATGCCCTGAAAATCATGCCATAAAACTCTGGCACTGAATCTACTGCCCTGAATCTCCTGCCCTAAAACTCATGCCCTGAACCACATGCCCTGAAACTCATGCCCTGAATCTCATGCCCTGAAACTCCTGTACTAAAAGTCATGCCCTGAAACTCCTGCCCTGAATCTACAGCCCTGAAAGTCATGCCCTGAATCTCATGCCCTGAAACTCCTGCCCTGAATCTCCTGCCCTGAAACTCATGCTGTGAAAAACATGCCCTAAAACTCCGGCACTGAATCTACTGCCCTGAATCTCCTTCCCTAAAACTCATGCACGGAACTACATGCCCTGAAATTCATGCCCTGAATCTCATGCCCTGAAAATCCTCTACTGAAAGTCATGTCCTGAATCTCATACCCTGAAACTCCTGCCCTGAATCTCATGCCCTGAAACACATGCCCTGAATCTCATGCCCTGAATCTCCTGCCCTGAAACTCATACCCTGAATCTCATGCCCTGAAACTCCTGCCCTGAATCTCAACCCTGAAACTACAGCCCTGAATCTCATGCCCTAAATCTCCGGCATTGAATCTCCCGCCCTGAATCTCCTGCCCTAAAACTCATGCCCTGAACCACATGCCCTGAAACTCATGCCCTGAATCTCATGCCCTGAAACTCCTGTACTGAAAGTCATGCCCTGAAACTCCTGCCCTGAATCTAATGGCTTCAAACTAATGCCCTGAATCTCCTGCCCTGAAACTCATGCCCTGAATCTCATGCCCTGAAACTCCTGCCCTGAATCTCATGCCCTAAAACTCCTGCCCTGAATCTACTGCCCTGAAACTCATACCCTGAATTTCATGCCGTGAAACTCCTGCATTGAAAGTCATGCCCTGAATCTCATACCCTGAAACTCCCGCCCTGAATCTACAGCCCTGAATCTCATGCCCTGAAACTAATGCCCTGAATACCATGCCCTGAAACTCCTGCCCACAATCTCTTCTGCAGAAACTCCTGCACTGAAACTCCTGCCCTGAATCTACAGCCCTGAATGTCATGCCCTGAATCTCATGCCCTGAAACTCCTGCCCTGAATCTCCTGCCCTGAAACTCATGCTGTGAAAATCATGCCCTAAAACTCCGGCACTGAATCTACTGCCCTGAATCTCCTGCCTTGTAACTAATGCCCTGAATCTACTGCCCTGAAACCCATACCCTGAATTTCATGCCGTTAAACTCCTGTACTGAAAGTCATCCCCTGAATCTCATACCCTGAAACTCCTGCCCTGAAACTACAGCCCTGAATCTCAAGCCCTGAAACTACAGCCCTGAATCTCCTGCCCTGAATCTCCTGCCCTAAAACTCATGCCCTGAATCACAAACCCTGAAACTCATGCCCTGAATCTCATGCTCTGAAACACATGCCCTGAATCTCATGCCCTGAATCTCCTGCCCAGAAACTCGAGCCCTGAATCTCATGCCCTGAAACTAATTACCTGAATAAGATGCCCTGAAACCCCTGCCCACAATCTCTTCTGCAGAAGCTCCTGCACTGAAACTCCTGCGCCGAATCTCATGCCCTGAAACTCCTGCCCAGAATCCCCTGCCCTGAAACTCATGCCCTGAATCTCATGCCCTGAAACACCAGCCCTGAAACTCCAGCACTGAAACTCCTGTCCTGAATCTCCTGCACTGAATCTCATGCCCTAAATCTCATGCCCTGAAACTCCTGCCCTGAATCTCTTCTGCTGAAACTCCAGCCCTGAAACTCCTACTCAGAATCTCCTGCCCTGAAACTCATGCTCTGAAACTCATGCCCTAAAACACCAGCCCTGAAACTCCAGCACTGAAACTCCTGTCCTGAATCTCCTGCCCTGAATCTCATGCCCTGAATCTCATGCCCTGAATCTCATGCCTTGTAACTAATGCCCTGAATCTCCGGCCCTGAAACTCATGCCCTGAATCTCATACCCTCAAACTCCTGCCCTGAATCTCATGCCCTGAAACTCATGCCCTGAATCTCATGCCCTGAAACTCATGCCCTGAAACTCCTGTACTGAATGTCCTGCCCTGAATATCAAGCCCTGAATCTCCTGCCCTGAAACTCATGCGCTGAATCTCATGCCCTGAAACTCCTGCCCTGAATCTCAAGCCCTGAATCTCATGCCCTGAAACTAATGCCCTGAATCTCATGCCCTGAAACTCCTGTACTAAAAGTCATGCCCTGAAACTCCGGCACTGAATCTACTGCCCTGAATCTCCTGCCCTAAAACTCATGCACTGAACTACATGCCCTGAAACTCATGCCCTGAATCTCATGCCCTGAAAATCCTGTTCTGAAAGTCATGCCCTGAATCTCATGCCCTGAAACTCCTGCCCTGAATTTCATGCCGTGAAACTCCTGTACTGAAAGTCATGCCCTGAATCTCATACCCTGAAACTCCTGCCCTGAATCTCATGCCCTGAAACTAATGCCCTGTATACCATGCCCTGAAACTCCTGCCCACAATCTCTTCTGCAGAAACTCCTGCACTGAACTACATGCCCTGAAACTCATGCCCTGAATCTCATGCCCTGAAACTCCTGCCCTGAATCTCAAGCCCTGAAACTACAGCCCTGAATCTCATGCCCTAAATCTCCGGCATTGAATCTCCCGCCCTGAATCTCCTGCCCTAAAACTCATGCCCTGAATCACATACCCTGAAACTCATGCCCTGAATCTCATGCCCTGAAACACATGCCCTGAATCTCATGCCCTGAATCTCATGCCTTGAAACTCCTGCCCAGAATCTCGAGCCCTGAATCTACAGCCCTGAATCTCATGCCCTGAAACTAATTCCCTGAATATGATGCCCTGAAACTCCTGCCCACAATCTCTTCTGCAGAAACTCCTGCACTGAAACTCCTGCCCTGAATCTCATGCCCTTAAACTCCTGCCCAGAATCCCCTGCCCTGAAACTCATGCCCTGAATCTCATGCCCTGATACACCAGCCCTGAAACTCCAGCCTGAAACCCCTGTCCTGACTCTCCTGCACTGAATCTAATGCCCTAAATCTCATGCCCTGAAACTCCGGCCCTGAATCTCCAGCCCTTAAACCACAGCGCTGAATCTCATGTCGTGAAACTCCTGCCCTGAATCTCTTCTGCTGAAACTCCAGCCCTGAAACTCCTACCCAGAATCTCCTGCCCTGAAACTCATGCCCTGAATCACCAGCCCTGAAACCCCAGCACTGAAACTCCTGTCCTGAATCTCCTGCCCTGAATCTCATGCCCTGAACTCTTGCCCTGAATCTCATACCCTGAAACTCCTGTACTGAATCTCCTGCCCTGAATATCAAGCCCTGAATCTACAGCCCTGAATCTCATGCCCTGAAACTAATGCCCTGAATAACATGCCCTGAAACTCCTGCCCACAATCTCTTCTGCAGAAACTCCTGCACTGAAACTCCTGCCCTGAATCTCCTGCCCTGAAATTCATGCCCTGAATCTCATGCCCTAAAACCACTGCTCTGAATCTCCGGCCCTGAATCTCCTGCACTGAAACTCTTGCCCTGAATCTCCTGCCCTGAAATTCATGCCCTGAATCTCATGCCCTAAAACCACTGCTCTGAATCTCCGGCCCTGAATCTCCTGCACTGAAACTCTTGCCCTGAATCTCATGCTCTGAAACTCCTGCCCTGATTCTTCTGCCCTGAATCTCATGCGCTGAAACTCCTGCACTGAATCTCCGGCCCTGAAACTCATGCCGTAAAAATCATGCCCTAAAACTCCGGCACTGAATCTACTGCCCTGAATCTCCTGCCCTAAAACTCATGCACTGAACTACATGCCCTGAATCTCATGCCCTGAAAATCCTGTACTGAAAGTCATGCCCTGAATCTCATGCCCTGAAACTCCTGCCCTGAATCTACTGCCCTGAACCTCATGCCCTGAATCTCATGCCCTGAAACTCTTGCCCCGAATCTCCTGCCCTGAAACTCATGCCCTGAAAATCATGCCATAAAACTCTGGCACTGAATCTACTGCCCTGAATCTCCTGCCCTAAAACTCATGCCCTGAACCACATGCCCTGAAACTCATGCCCTGAACCACATACCCTGAAACTCATGCCCTGAATCTCATGCCCTGAAACTTCTGTACTGAAAGTCATGCCCTGAAACTCCTGCCCTGAAACACATGCCCTGAATCTCATGCCCTGAATCTCCTGCCCTGAAACTCATGCCCTGAATCTCATGCCCTGAAACTCCTGCCCTGAATCTCATGCCCTGAATCTCCTGCCCTGAAACTCATGCCCTGAATCTCGTGCCCTGTAACTCCTGCCCTGAATCTCAAGCCCGGAAACTACAGCCCTGAATCTCATGCCCGAAATCTCCGGTATTGAATCTCCCGCCCGGAAACTCCTGCCCTAAAACTCATGCCCTGAATCACATGCCCTGAAACTCATGCCCTGAATCTCATGCCCTGAAACTCCTGTACTGAATGTCATGCACTGAATCTCATGCCCTGAATCTCATGCCCTGAATCTCATGCCTTGAAACTAATTCCCTGAATCTCCGGCCCCGAAACTCATGTCCTGAATCTCATACCCTGAAACTCCTGCCCTGAATCTCATGCCCTGAAACATATGCCCTGAATCTCATGCCCTGAATCTCCTGCCCTGAAACTCCTGCCCTGAATCTCAAGCCCTGAAACTACAGCCCTGAATCTCCTGCCCTGAATCTACTGCCCTGAAACTCATACCCTGAATTTCATGCCGTGAAACTCCTGTACTGAAAGTCATCCCCTGAATCTCATACCCTGAAACTCCTGCCCTAAATCTACAGCCCTGAATCTCAAGCCCTGAAACTACAGCCCTGAATCTCCTGCCCTGAATCTCCTGCCCTAAAACTCATGCCCTGAATCACAAACCCTGAAACTCATGCCCTGAATCTCATGCTCTGAAACACATGCCCTGAATCTCATGCCCTGAATCTCCTGCCCAGAAACTCGAGCCCTGAATCTCATGCCCTGAAACTAATTACCTGAATAAGATGCCCTGAAACTCCTGCCCACAATCTCTTCTGCAGAAGCTCCTGCACTGAAACTCCTGCGCCGAATCTCATGCCCTGAAACTCCTGCCCAGAATCCCCTGCCCTGAAACTCATGCCCTGAATCTCATGCCCTGAAACACCAGCCCTGAAACTCCAGCACTGAAACTCCTGTCCTGAATCTCCTGCACTGAATCTCATGCCCTAAATCTCATGCCCTGAAACTCCTGCCCTGAATCTCCAGCCCTGAAACCACAGCGCTGAATCTCATGTCCTGAAACTCCTGCACTGAATCTCTTCTGCTGAAACTCCAGCCCTGAAACTCCTACTCAGAATCTCCTGCCCTGAAACTCATGCTCTGAAACTCATGCCCTAAAACACCAGCCCTGAAACTCCAGCACTGAAACTCCTGTCCTGAATCTCCTGCCCTGAATCTCATGCCCTGAATCTCATGCCCTGAATCTCATGCCTTGTAACTAATGCCCTGAATCTCCGGCCCTGAAACTCATGCCCTGAATCTCATACCCTCAAACTCCTGCCCTGAATCTCATGCCCTGAAACTCATGCCCTGAATCTCATGCCCTGAAACTCATGCCCTGAAACTCCTGTACTGAATGTCCTGCCCTGAATATCAAGCCCTGAATCTCCTGCCCTGAAACTCATGCGCTGAATCTCATGCCCTGAAACTCCTGCCCTGAATCTCAAGCCCTGAATCTCATGCCCTGAAACTAATGCCCTGAATAACATGCCCTGAAACTCCTGCCCATAATCTCTTCTGCAGAAACTCCTGCACTGAAACTCCTGCCCTGAATCTCCTGCCCTGAAACTCATGCCCTGAATCTCATGCCCTAAAACCACTGCACTGAATCTGCGGCCCTGAATCTCCTGCACTGAAACTCTTGCCCTGAATCTCATGCTCTGAAACTCCTGCCCTGAATCTACTGCCCTGAAACTCATGCCCTGAATCTCATGCCCTGAAACTCCTGCCCTGAATCTCATGCCCTGAATCTAATGTCCTGAATCTCATGCCCTGAAATTCCTGCCCTGAATCTCATGCCCTGAAACTCATGCCCTGAATCTCATGCCCTGAAACTCCTGCCCAGAATCACCTGCCCTGAAACTCCTGCCCTGAATCTCCTGCCCTGAAACTCATGCCCTGAAAATCATGCCCTGAAACTCCGGCACTGAATCTACTGCCCTGAATCTCCTGCCCTAAAACTCATGCACTGAACTACATGCCCTGAAACTCATGCCCTGAATCTCATGCCCTGAAAATCCTGTTCTGAAAGTCATGCCCTGAATCTCATGCCCTGAAACTCCTGCCCTGAATTTCATGCCGTGAAGCTCCTGTACTGAAAGTCATGCCCTGAATCTCATATCCTGAAACTCCTGCCCTGAATCTCATGCCCTGAAACTAATGCCCTGTATACCATGCCCTGAAACTCCTGCCCACAATCTCTTCTGCAGAAACTCCTGCACTGAACTACATGCCCTGAAACTCATGCCCTGAATCTCATGCCCTGAAACTCCTGCCCTGAATCTCAAGCCCTGAAACTACAGCCCTGAATCTCATGCCCTAAATCTCCGGCATTGAATCTCCCGCCCTGAATCTCCTGCCCTAAAACTCATGCCCTGAATCACATACCCTGAAACTCATGCCCTGAATCTCATGCCCTGAAACACATGCCCTGAATCTCATGCCCTGAATCTCATGCCTTGAAACTCCTGCCCAGAATCTCGAGCCCTGAATCTACAGCCCTGAATCTCATGCCCTGAAACTAATTCCCTGAATATGATGCCCTGAAACTCCTGCCCACAATCTCTTCTGCAGAAACTCCTGCACTGAAACTCCTGCCCTGAATCTCATGCCCTTAAACTCCTGCCCAGAATCCCCTGCCCTGAAACTCATGCCCTGAATCTCATGCCCTGATACACCAGCCCTGAAACTCCAGCCTGAAACCCCTGTCCTGACTCTCCTGCACTGAATCTAATGCCCTAAATCTCATGCCCTGAAACTCCGGCCCTGAATCTCCAGCCCTTAAACCACAGCGCTGAATCTCATGTCGTGAAACTCCTGCCCTGAATCTCTTCTGCTGAAACTCCAGCCCTGAAACTCCTACCCAGAATCTCCTGCCCTGAAACTCATGCCCTGAATCACCAGCCCTGAAACCCCAGCACTGAAACTCCTGTCCTGAATCTCCTGCCCTGAATCTCATGCCCTGAAACTCATGCCCTGAATCTCATACCCTGAAACTCCTGTACTGAATCTCCTGCCCTGAATATCAAGCCCTGAATCTACAGCCCTGAATCTCATGCCCTGAAACTAATGCCCTGAATAACATGCCCTGAAATTCATGCCCTGAATCTCATGCCCTAAAACCACTGCTCTGAATCTCCGGCCCTGAATCTCCTGCACTGAAACTCTTGCCCTGAATCTCCTGCCCTGAAATTCATGCCCTGAATCTCATGCCCTAAAACCACTGCTCTGAATCTCCGGCCCTGAATCTCCTGCACTGAAACTCTTGCCCTGAATCTCATGCTCTGAAACTCCTGCCCTGATTCTTCTGCCCTGAATCTCATGCGCTGAAACTCCTGCACTGAATCTCCGGCCCTGAAACTCATGCCGTGAAAATCATGCCCTAGAACTCCGGCACTGAATCTACTGCCCTGAATCTCCTGCCCTAAAACTCATGCACTGAACTACATGCTCTGAAACTCATGCCCTGAATCTCATGCCCTGAAAATCCTGTAATGAAAGTCATGCCCTGAATCTCATGCCCTGAAACTCCTGCCCTGAATCTACTGCCCTGAACCTCATGCCCTGAATCTCATGCCCTGAAACTCTTGCCCCGAATCTCCTGCCCTGAAACTCATGCCCTGAAAATCATGCCATAAAACTCTGGCACTGAATCTACTGCCCTGAATCTCCTGCCCTAAAACTCATGCCCTGAACCACATGCCCTGAAACTCATGCCCTGAACCACATGCCCTGAAACTCATGCCCTGAATCTCATGCCCTGAAACTTCTGTACTGAAAGTCATGCCCTGAAACTCCTGCCCTGAAACACATGCCCTGAATCTCATGCCCTGTATCTCCTGCCCTGAAACTCATGCCCTGAATCTCATGCCCTGAAACTCCTGCCCTGAATCTCATGCCCTGAATCTCCTGCCCTGAAACTCATGCCCTGAATCACATGCCCTGAAACTCATGCCCTGAATCTCATGCCCTGAAACTCCTGTACTGAATGTCATGCACTGAATCTCATGCCCTGAATTTCATGCCCTGAATCTCATGCCTTGAAACTAATTCCCTGAATCTCCGGCCCCGAAACTCATGTCCTGAATCTCATACCCTGAAACTCCTGCCCTGAATCTCATGCCCTGAAACATATACCCTGAATCTCATGCCCTGAATCTCCTGCCCTGAAACTCCTGCCCTGAATCTCAAGCCCTGAAACTACAGCCCTGAATCTCCTGCCCTGAATCTACTGCCCTGAAACTCATACCCTGAATTTCATGCCGTGAAACTCCTGTACTGAAAGTCATCCCCTGAATCTCATACCCTGAAACTCCTGCCCTGAATCTACAGCCCTGAATCTCAAGCCCTGAAACTACAGCCCTGAATCTCCTGCCCTGAATCTCCTGCCCTAAAACTCATGCCCTGAATCACAAACCCTGAAACTCATGCCCTGAATCTCATGCTCTGAAACACATGCCCTGAATCTCATGCCCTGAATCTCCTGCCCAGAAACTCGAGCCCTGAATCTCATGCCCTGAAACTAATTACCTGAATAAGATGCCCTGAAACTCCTGCCCACAATCTCTTCTGCAGAAGCTCCTGCACTGAAACTCCTGCGCCGAATCTCATGCCCTGAAACTCCTGCCCAGAATCCCCTGCCCTGAAACTCATGCCCTGAATCTCATGCCCTGAAACACCAGCCCTGAAACTCCAGCACTGAAACTCCTGTCCTGAATCTCCTGCACTGAATCTCATGCCCTAAATCTCATGCCCTGAAACTCCTGCCCTGAATCTCCAGCCCTGAAACCACAGCGCTGAATCTCATGTCCTGAAACTCCTGCCCTGAATCTCTTCTGCTGAAACTCCAGCCCTGAAACTCCTACTCAGAATCTCCTGCCCTGAAACTCATGCTCTGAAACTCATGCCCTAAAACACCAGCCCTGAAACTCCAGCACTGAAACTCCTGTCCTGAATCTCCTGCCCTGAATCTCATGCCCTGAATCTCATGCCCTGAATCTCATGCCTTGTAACTAATGCCCTGAATCTCCGGCCCTGAAACTCATGCCCTGAATCTCATACCCTCAAACTCCTGCCCTGAATCTCATGCCCTGAAACTCATGCCCTGAATCTCATGCCCTGAAACTCATGCCCTGAAACTCCTGTACTGAATGTCCTGCCCTGAATATCAAGCCCTGAATCTCCTGCCCTGAAACTCATGCGCTGAATCTCATGCCCTGAAACTCCTGCCCTGAATCTCAAGCCCTGAATCTCATGCCCTGAAACTAATGCCCTGAATAACATGCCCTGAAACTCCTGCCCATAATCTCTTCTGCAGAAACTCCTGCACTGAAACTCCTGCCCTGAATCTCCTGCCCTGAACCTCATGCCCTGAATCTCATGCCCTAAAACCACTGCACTGAATCTCCGGCCCTGAATCTCCTGCACTGAAACTCTTGCCCTGAATCTCATGCTCTGAAAATCCTGCCCTGAATCTACTGCCCTGAAACTCATGCCCTGAATCTCATGCCCTGAAACTCCTGCCCTGAATCTCATGCCCTGAATCTAATGTCCTGAATCTCATGCCCTGAAATTCCTGCACTGAATCTCATGCCCTGAAACTCATGCCCTGAATCTCATGCCCTGAAACTCCTGCCCAGAATCACCTGCCCTGAAACTCATGCCCTGAATCTCATGCCCTGAAACACCAGCCCTGAAACTCCAGCACTGAAACTCCTGTCCTGAATCTCCTGCACTGAATCTCATGCCCTGAATCTCATGCCCTGAAACTCCTGCCCTGAATCTCCAGCCCTGAAACCAAAGCGCTGAATCTGATGTCCTGAAACTCCTGCCCTGAATCTCTTCTGCTGAATCTCCAGCCCTGAAACTCCTACCCAGAATCTCCTGCCCTGAAACTCATGCCCTGAATCTCATGCCCTGAAACACCAGCCCTGAAACTCCAGCACTGAAACTCCTGTCCTGAATCTCCTGCCCTGAATCTCATGCCCTGAATCTCATGCCCTGAAACACCAGCCCTGAAACTCCAGCACTGAAACTCCTGTCCTGAATCTCCTGCCCTGAATCTCATGCCCTGAATCTCATGCCCTGAAACTCCTGACCTGAATCTATTCTGCAGAAACTCCAGCACTGAAACTCCTGCCCTGAATCTCCTGCCCTGAAACTCATACCTCAATCTCATGCCCTAAAACGCCGGCACTTAATCTCCTGTGCTGAATCTCCTGCCCTGAAACTCATGTCCTGAAACACATGACCTGAAACTGCTGCCCTGAATCTCCTGCCCTGAAACTCTTGCCCTGAATCTCATGTCCTGAAACTCCTGCCCTGAATCTACAGTCCTGAAACTCATGCCCTGAATCTCAAGCCCTGAAACTACAGCCCTTAATTTCATGCCCTAAATCTCCGGCATTGAATCTCCCGCCCTGAATCTCCTGCCCTAAAACTCATGCCCTGAATCACATGCCCTGAAACTCATGCCCTGAAACTCATGCCCTGAATCTCATGCCCTAAAGCCACTGCACTGAATCTCCGGCCCTGAATCTCCTGCACTGAAATTCATGCCCTGAATCTCATGCCGTAAAACCACTGCACTGAATCTCCGGCCCTGAATCTCCTGCACTGAAACTCTTGCCCTGAATCTCATGCTCTGAAACTCCTGCCCTGAATCTACAGCCCTGAAAGTCATGCCCTGAATCTCATGCCCTGAAACTCCTGCCCTGAATCTCCTGCCCTGAAACTCATGCCCTGAAAATCATGCCCTGAAACTCCAGCACTGAATCTACTGCCCTGAATCTCCTGCCCTAAAACTCATGCACTGAACTACATGCCCTGAAACTCATGCCCTGAATCTCATGCCCTGAAAATCCTGTTCTGAAAGTCATGCCGTGAAACTCCTGTACTGAAAGTCATGCCCTGAATCTCATACCCTGAAACTCCTGCCCTGAATCTCATGCCCTGAAACTAATGCCCTGTATACCATGCCCTGAAACTCCTGCCCACAATCTCTTCTGCAGAAACTCCTGCACTGAAACTACTGCCCTGAATCTACATCCCTGAAAGTCATGCCCTGAATCTCATGCCCTGAAACTCCTGCCGTGAATCTCCTGCCCTGAAACTCATGCTGTGAAAATCATGCCCTAAAACTCCGGCACTGAATCTACAGCCCTGAATCTCCTGCCCTAAAACTCATGCACGTAACTACATGCCCTGAAACGCATGCCCTGAATCTCATGCCCTGAAACCCCTGCCCTGAATCTCAAGCCCTGAAACTACAGCCCTGAAATTCATGCCCTAAATCTCCGGCATTGAATCTCCCGCCCTGAATCTCCTGCCCTGAAACTCATGCCCTGAATCTCATGCCCTGAAACCCATGCCCTGAATCTCATGACCTGAAACACATGCCCTGAATCTCATGCCCTGAATCTCATGCCTTGAAACTCCTGCCCAGAATCTCGAGCCCTGAATCTACAGCCCTGAATCTCATGCCCTGAAACTAATTCCCTAAATATGATGCCCTGAAACTCCTGCCCACAATCTCTTCTGCAGAAACTCCTGCACTGAAACTCCTGCCCTGAATCTCATGCCCTTAAACTCCTGCCCAGAATCCCCTGCCCTGAAACTCATGCCCTGAATCTCATGCCCTGATACACCAGCCCTGAAACTCCAGCCTGAAACTCCTGTCCTGAATCTCCTGCACTGAATCTAATGCCCTAAATCTCATGCCCTGAAACTCCGGCCCTGAATCTCCAGCCCTTAAACCACAGCGCTGAATCTCATGTCCTGAAACTCCTGCCCTGAATCTCTTCTGCTGAAACTCCAGCCCTGAAACTCCTACCCAGAATCTCCTGCCCTGAAACTCATGCCCTGAAACTCATGCCCTGAATCACCAGCCCTGAAACCCCAGCACTGAAACTCCTGTCCTGAATCTCCTGCCCTGAATCTCATGCCCTGAATCTCATGCCCTGAATCTCATGCCTTGAAACTAATGCCCTGAATCTCCGGCCCTGAAACTCATGCCCTGAATCTCATACCCTGAAACTCCTGTACTGAATCTCCTGCCCTGAATATCAAGCCCTGAATCTACAGCCCTGAATCTCATGCCCTGAAACTAATGCCCTGAATAACATGCCCTGAAACTCCTGCCCACAATCTCTTCTGCAGAAACTCCTGCACTGAAACTCCTGCCCTGAATCTCCTGCCCTGAAATTCATGCCCTGAATCTCATGCCCTAAAACCACTGCTCTGAATCTCCGGCCCTGAATCTCCTGCACTGAAACTCTTGCCCTGAATCTCATGCTCTGAAACTCCTGCCCTGATTCTACTGCCCTGAATCTCATGCGCTGAAACTCCTGCACTGAATCTCCGGCCCTGAAACTCATGCCGTGAAAATCATGCCCTAAAACTCCGGCACTGAATATACTGCCCTGAATCTCCTGCCCTAAAACTCATCCACTGAACTACATGCCCTGAAACTCATGCCCTAAATCTCATGCCCTGAAAATCCTGTACTGAAAGTCATGCCCTGAATCTCATGCCCTGAAACTCCTGCCCTGAATCTACTGCCCTGAACCTCATGCCCTGAATCTCATGCCCTGAAACTCTTGCCCCGAATCTCCTGCCCTGAAACTCATGCCCTGAAAATCATGCCATAAAACTCTGGCACTGAAGCTACTGCCCTGAATCTCCTGCCCTAAAACTCATGCCCTGAACCACATGCCCTGAAACTCATGCCCTGAACCACATGCCCTGAAACTCATGCCCTGAATCTCATGCCCTGAAACTCCTGTACTGAAAGTCATGCCCTGAAACTCCTGCCCTGAATCTAATGCCTTGAAACTAATTCCCTGAATCTCCGGCCCTGAAACTCATGCCCTGAATCTCATACCCTGAAACTCCTGCCCTGAATCTCATGCCCTCAAACACATGCCCTGAATCTCATGCCCTGAATCTCCTGCCCTGAAACTCATGCCCTGAATCTCATGCCCTGAAACTCCTGCCCTGAATCTCATGCCCTGAATCTCCTGCCCTGAAACTCATGCCCTGAATCTCGTGCCCTGTAACTCCTGCCCTGAATCTCAAGCCCGGAAACTACAGCCCTGAATCTCATGCCCTAAATCTCCGGTATTGAATCTCCCGCCCGGAAACTCCTGCCCTAAAACTCATGCCCTGAATCACATGCCCTGAAACTCATGCCCTGAATCTCATGCCCTGAAACTCCTGTACTGAATGTCATGCACTGAATCTCATGCCCTGAAACTCCTGCCCTGAATCTCACGCCTTGAAACTAATTCCCTGAATCTCCGGCCCCGAAACTCATGCCCTGAATCTCATACCCTGAAACTCCTGCCCTGAATCTCATGCCCTAAAACATTTGCCCTGAATCTCATGCCCTGAATCTCCTGCCCTGAAACTCCTGCCCTGAATCTCAAGCCCTGAAACTACAGCCCTAAATCTCCTGCCCTGAATCTCATGCCCTGAAACTCCTGCCCTGAATCTACTGCCCTGAAACTCATACCCTGAATTTCATGCCGTGAAACTCCTGTACTGAAAGTCATCCCCTGAATCTCATACCCTGAAACTCCTGCCCTGAATCTACAGCCCTGAATCTCAAGCCCTGAAACTACAGCCCTGAATCTCCTGCCCTGAATCTCCTGCCCTAAAACTCATGCCCTGAATCACAAACCCTGAAACTCATGCCCTGAATCTCATGCTCTGAAACACATGCCCTGAATCTCATGCCCTGAATCTCCTGCCCAGAAACTCGAGCCCTGAATCTCATGCCCTGAAACTAATTACCTGAATAAGATGCCCTGAAACTCCTGCCCACAATCTCTTCTGCAGAAGCTCCTGCACTGAAACTCCTGCGCCGAATCTCATGCCCTGAAACTCCTGCCCAGAATCCCCTGCCCTGAAACTCATGCCCTGAATCTCATGCCCTGAAACACCAGCCCTGAAACTCCAGCACTGAAACTCCTGTCCTGAATCTCCTGCACTGAATCTCATGCCCTAAATCTCATACCCTGAAACTCCTGCCCTGAATCTCCAGCCCTGAAACCACAGCGCTGAATCTCATGTCCTGAAACTCCTGCCCTGAATCTACAGCCCTGAATCTCAAGCCCTGAAACTACAGCCCTGAATCTCCTGCCCTGAATCTCCTGCCCTAAAACTCATGCCCTGAATCACAAACCCTGAAACTCATGCCCTGAATCTCATGCTCTGAAACACATGCCCTGAATCTCATGCCCTGAATCTCCTGCCCAGAAACTCGAGCCCTGAATCTCATGCCCTGAAACTAATTACCTGAATAAGATGCCCTGAAACTCCTGCCCACAATCTCTACTGCAGAAGCTCCTGCACTGAAACTCCTGCGCCGAATCTCATGCCCTGAAACTCCTGCCCAGAATCCCCTGCCCTGAAACTCATGCCCTGAATCTCATGCCCTGAAACACCAGCCCTGAAACTGCAGCACTGAAACTCCTGTCCTGAATCTCCTGCACTGAATCTCATGCCCTAAATCTCATGCCCTGAAACTCCTGCCCTGAATCTCCAGCCCTGAAACCACAGCGCTGAATCTCATGTCCTGAAACTCCTGCCCTGAATCTCTTCTGCTGAAACTCCAGCCCTGAAACTCCTACTCAGAATCTCCTGCCCTGAATCTCCTGCCCTAAAACTCATGCCCTGAATCACAAACCCTGAAACTCATGCCCTGAATCTCATGCTCTGAAACACATGCCCTGAATCTCATGCCCTGAATCTCCTGCACAGAAACTCGAGCCCTGAATCTCATGCCCTGAAACTAATTACCTGAATAAGATGCCCTGAAACTCCTGCCCACAATCTCTTCTGCAGAAGCTCCTGCACTGAAACTCCTGCACCGAATCTCATGCCCTGAAACTCCTGCCCAGAATCCCCTGCCCTGAAACTCATGCCCTGAATCTCATGCACTGAAACACCAGCCCTGAAACTCCAGCACTGAAACTCCTGTGTGAATCTCCTGCACTGAATCTCATGCCCTAAATCTCATGCCCTGAAACTCCTGCCCTGAATCTCCAGCCCTGAAACCACAGCGCTGAATCTCATGTCCTGAAACTCCTGCCCTGAATCTCTTCTGCTGAAACTCCAGCCCTGAAACTCCTACTCAGAATCTCCTGCCCTGAAACTCATGCTCTGAAACTCATGCCCTAAAACACCAGCCCTGAAACTCCAGCACTGAAACTCCTGTCCTGAATCTCCTGCCCTGAATCTCATGCCCTGAATCTCATGCCCTGAATCTCATGCCTTGTAACTAATGCCCTGAATCTCCGGCCCTGAAACTCATGCCCTGAATCTCATACCCTGAAACTCCTGCCCTGAATCTCATGCCCTGAAACTCATGCCCTGAATCTCATGCCCTGAAACTCATGCCCTGAAACTCCTGTACTGAATGTCCTGCCCTGAATATCAAGCCCTGAATCTCCTGCCCTGAAACTCATGCGCTGAATCTCATGCCCTGAAACTCCTGCCCTGAATCTCAAGCCCTGAATCTCATGCCCTGAAACTAATGCCCTGAATAACATGCCCTGAAACTCCTGCCCATAATCTCTTCTGCAGAAACTCCTGCACTGAAACTCCTGCCCTGAATCTCCTGCCCTGAAACTCATGCCCTGAATCTCATGCCCTAAAACCACTGCACTGAATCTCCGGCCCTGAATCTCCTGCACTGAAACTCTTGCCCTGAATCTCATGCTCTGAAACTCCTGCCCTGAATCTACTGCCCTGAAACTCATGCCCTGAATCTCATGCCCTGAAACTCCTGCCCTGAATCTCATGCCCTGAATCTAATGTCCTGAATCTCATGCCCTGAAATTCCTGCCCTGAATCTCATGCCCTGAAACTCATGCCCTGAATCTCATGCCCTGAAACTCCTGCCCAGAATCACCTGCCCTGAAACTCATGCCCTGAATCTCATGCCCTGAAACACCAGCCCTGAAACTCCAGCACTGAAACTCCTGTCCTGAATCTCCTGCACTGAATCTCATGCCCTGAATCTCATGCCCTGAAACTCCTGCCCTGAATCTCCAGCCCTGAAACCAAAGCGCTGAATCTGATGTCCTGAAACTCCTGCCCTGAATCTCTTCTGCTGAATCTCCAGCCCTGAAACTCCTACCCAGAATCTCCTGCCCTGAAACTCATGCCCTGAATCTCATGCCCTGAAACACCAGCCCTGAAACTCCAGCACTGAAACTCCTGTCCTGAATCTCCTGCCCTGAATCTCATGCCCTGAATCTCATGCCCTGAAACACCAGCCCTGAAACTCCAGCACTGAAACTCCTGTCCTGAATCTCCTGCCCTGAATCTCATGCCCTGAATCTCATGCCCTGAAACTCCTGACCTGAATCTATTCTGCAGAAACTCCAGCACTGAAACTCCTGCCCTGAATCTCCTGCCCTGAAACTCATACCTCAATCTCATGCCCTAAAACGCCGGCACTTAATCTCCTGTGCTGAATCTCCTGCCCTGAAACTCATGTCCTGAAACACATGACCTGAAACTGCTGCCCTGAATCTCCTGCCCTGAAACTCTTGCCCTGAATCTCATGTCCTGAAACTCCTGCCCTGAATCTACAGTCCTGAAACTCATGCCCTGAATCTCAAGCCCTGAAACTACAGCCCTTAATTTCATGCCCTAAATCTCCGGCATTGAATCTCCCGCCCTGAATCTCCTGCCCTAAAACTCATGCCCTGAATCACATGCCCTGAAACTCATGCCCTGAAACTCATGCCCTGAATCTCATGCCCTAAAGCCACTGCACTGAATCTCCGGCCCTGAATCTCCTGCACTGAAATTCATGCCCTGAATCTCATGCCGTAAAACCACTGCACTGAATCTCCGGCCCTGAATCTCCTGCACTGAAACTCTTGCCCTGAATCTCATGCTCTGAAACTCCTGCCCTGAATCTACAGCCCTGAAAGTCATGCCCTGAATCTCATGCCCTGAAACTCCTGCCCTGAATCTCCTGCCCTGAAACTCATGCCCTGAAAATCATGCCCTGAAACTCCAGCACTGAATCTACTGCCCTGAATCTCCTGCCCTAAAACTCATGCACTGAACTACATGCCCTGAAACTCATGCCCTGAATCTCATGCCCTGAAAATCCTGTTCAGAAAGTCATGCACTGAATCTCATGCCCTGAAACTCCTGCCCTGAATTTCATGCCGTGAAACTCCTGTACTGAAAGTCATGCCCTGAATCTCATACCCTGAAACTCCTGCCCTGAATCTCATGCCCTGAAACTAATGCCCTGTATGCCATGCCCTGAAACTCCTGCCCACAATCTCTTCTGCAGAAACTCCTGCACTGAAACTACTGCCCTGAATCTACATCCCTGAAAGTCATGCCCTGAATCTCATGCCCTGAAACTCCTGCTGTGAATCTCCTGCCCTGAAACTCATGCTGTGAAAATCATGCCCTAAAACTCCGGCACTGAATCTACAGCCCTGAATCTCCTGCCCTAAAACTCATGCACGTAACTACATGCCCTGAAACTCATGCCCTGAATCTCATGCCCTGAAACCCCTGCCCTGAATCTCAAGCCCTGAAACTACAGCCCTGAATCTCATGCCCTAAATCTCCGGCATTGAATCTCCCGCCCTGAATCTCCTGCCCTGAAACTCATGCCCTGAATCTCATGCCCTGAAACTCATGCCCTGAATCTCATGCCCTGAAACACATGCCCTGAATCTCATGCCCTGAATCTCATGCCTTGAAACTCCTGCCCAGAATCTCGAGCCCTGAATCTACAGCCCTGAATCTCATGCCCTGAAACTAATTCCCTGAATATGATGCCCTGAAACTCCTGCCCACAATCTCTTCTGCAGAAACTCCTGCACTGAAACTCCTGCCCTGAATCTCATGCCCTTAAACTCCTGCCCAGAATCCCCTGCCCTGAAACTCATGCCCTGAATCTCATGCCCTGATACACCAGCCCTGAAACTCCAGCCTGAAACTCCTGTCCTGAATCTCCTGCACTGAATCTAATGCCCTAAATCTCATGCCCTGAAACTCCGGCCCTGAATCTCCAGCCCTTAAACCACAGCGCTGAATCTCATGTCCTGAAACTCCTGCCCTGAATCTCTTCTGCTGGAACTCCAGCCCTGAAACTCCTACCCAGAATCTCCTGCCCTGAAACTCATGCCCTGAATCACCAGCCCTGAAACCCCAGCACTGAAACTCCTGTCCTGAATCTCCTGCCCTGAAATTCATGCCCTGAATCTCATGCCCTAAAACCACTGCTCTGAATCTCCGGCCCTGAATCTCCTGCACTGAAACTCTTGCCCTGAATCTCCTGCCCTGAAATTCATGCCCTGAATCTCATGCCCTAAAACCACTGCTCTGAATCTCCGGCCCTGAATCTCCTGCACTGAAAGTCTTGCCCTGAATCTCATGCTCTGAAACTCCTGCCCTGATTCTACTGCCCTGAATCTCATGCGCTGAAACTCCTGCACTGAATCTCCGGCCCTGAAACTCATGCCGTGAAAATCATGCCCTAAAACTCCGGCACTGAATATACTGCCCTGAATCTCCTGCCCTAAAACTCATCCACTGAACTACATGCCCTGAAACTCATGCCCTGAATCTCATGCCCTGAAAATCCTGTACTGAAAGTCATGCCCTGAATCTCATGCCCTGAAACTCCTGCCCTGAATCTACTGCCCTGAACCTCATGCCCTGAATCTCATGCCCTGAAACTCTTGCCCCGAATCTCCTGCCCTGAAACTCATGCCCTGAAAATCATGCCATAAAACTCTGGCACTGAAGCTACTGCCCTGAATCTCCTGCCCTAAAACTCATGCCCTGAACCACATGCCCTGAAACTCATGCCCTGAACCACATGCCCTGAAACTCATGCCCTGAATCTCATGCCCTGAAACTCCTGTACTGAAAGTCATGCCCTGAAACTCCTGCCCTGAATCTAATGCCTTGAAACTAATTCCCTGAATCTCCGGCCCTGAAACTCATGCCCTGAATCTCATACCCTGAAACTCCTGCCCTGAATCTCATGCCCTCAAACACATGCCCTGAATCTCATGCCCTGAATCTCCTGCCCTGAAACTCATGCCCTGAATCTCATGCCCTGAAACTCCTGCCCTGAATCTCATGCCCTGAATCTCCTGCCCTGAAACTCATGCCCTGAATCTCGTGCCCTGTAACTCCTGCCCTGAATCTCAAGCCCGGAAACTACAGCCCTGAATCTCATGCCCTAAATCTCCGGTATTGAATCTCCCGCCCGGAAACTCCTGCCCTAAAACTCATGCCCTGAATCACATGCCCTGAAACTCATGCCCTGAATCTCATGCCCTGAAACTCCTGTACTGAATGTCATGCACTGAATCTCATGCCCTGAAACTCCTGCCCTGAATCTCACGCCTTGAAACTAATTCCCTGAATCTCCGGCCCCGAAACTCATGCCCTGAATCTCATACCCTGAAACTCCTGCCCTGAATCTCATGCCCTGAAACATTTGCCCTGAATCTCATGCCCTGAATCTCCTGCCCTGAAACTCCTGCCCTGAATCTCAAGCCCTGAAACTACAGCCCTAAATCTCCTGCCCTGAATCTCATGCCCTGAAACTCCTGCCCTGAATCTACTGCCCTGAAACTCATACCCTGAATTTCATGCCGTGAAACTTCTGTACTGAAAGTCATCCCCTGAATCTCATACCCTGAAACTCCTGCCCTGAATCTACAGCCCTGAATCTCAAGCCCTGAAACTACAGCCCTGAATCTCCTGCCCTGAATCTCCTGCCCTAAAACTCATGCCCTGAATCACAAACCCTGAAACTCATGCCCTGAATCTCATGCTCTGAAACACATGCCCTGAATCTCATGCCCTGAATCTCCTGCCCAGAAACTCGAGCCCTGAATCTCATGCCCTGAAACTAATTACCTGAATAAGATGCCCTGAAACTCCTGCCCACAATCTCTTCTACAGAAGCTCCTGCACTGAAACTCCTGCGCCGAATCTCATGCCCTGAAACTCCTGCCCAGAATCCCCTGCCCTGAAACTCATGCCCTGAATCTCATGCCCTGAAACACCAGCCCTGAAACTCCAGCACTGAAACTCCTGTCCTGAATCTCCTGCACTGAGTCTCATGCCCTAAATCTCATGCCCTGAAACTCCTGCCCTGAATCTCCAGCCCTGAAACCACAGCGCTGAATCTCATGTCCTGAAACTCCTGCCCTGAATCTCTTCTGCTGAAACTCCAGCCCTGAAACTCCTACTCAGAATCTCCTGCCCTGAATCTCCTGCCCTAAAACTCATGCCCTGAATCACAAACCCTGAAACTCATGCCCTGAATCTCATGCTCTGAAACACATGCCCTGAATCTCATGCCCTGAATCTCCTGCCCAGAAACTGGAGCCCTGAATCTCATGCCCTGAAACTAATTACCTGAATAAGATGCCCTGAAACTCCTGCCCACAATCTCTTCTGCAGAAGCTCCTGCACTGAAACTCCTGCGCCGAATCTCATGCCCTGAAACTCCTGCCCAGAATCCCCTGCCCTGAAACTCATGCCCTGAATCTCATGCCCTGAAACACCAGCCCTGAAACTCCAGCACTGAAACTCCTGTCCTGAATCTCCTGCACTGAATCTCATGCCCTAAATCTCATGCCCTGAAACTCCTGCCCTGAATCTCCAGCCCTGAAACCACAGCGCTGAATCTCATGTCCTGAAACTCCTGCCCTGAATCTCTTCTGCTGAAACTCCAGCCCTGAAACTCCTACTCAGAATCTCCTGCCCTGAAACTCATGCTCTGAAACTCATGCCCTAAAACACCAGCCCTGAAACTCCAGCACTGAAACTCCTGTCCTGAATCTCCTGCCCTGAATCTCATGCCCTGAATCTCATGCCCTGAATCTCATGCCTTGTAACTAATGCCCTGAATCTCCGGCCCTGAAACTCATGCCCTGAATCTCATACCCTGAAACTCCTGCCCTGAATCTCATGCCCTGAAACTCATGCCCTGAATCTCATGCCCTGAAACTCATGCCCTGAAACTCCTGTACTGAATGTCCTGCCCTGAATATCAAACCCTGAATCTCCTGCCCTGAAACTCATGCGCTGAATCTCATGCCCAGAAACTCCTGCCCTGAATCTCAAGCCCTGAATTTAATGCCCTGAAACTAATGCCCTGAATAACATGCCCTGAAACTCCTGCCCATAATCTCTTCTGCAGAAACTCCTGCACTGAAACTCCTGCCCTGAATCTCCTGCCCTGAAACTCATGCCCTGAATCTCATGCCCTAAAACCACTGCACTGAATCTCCGGCCCTGAATCTCCTGCACTGAAACTCTTGCCCTGAATCTCATGCTCTGAAACTCCTGCCCTGAATCTACTGCCCTTAAACTCATGCCCTGAATCTCATGCCCTGAAACTCCTGCCCTGAATCTCATGCCCTGAATCTAATGTCCTGAATCTCATGCCCTGAAATTCCTGCCCTGAATCTCATGCCCTGAAACTCATGCCCTGAATCTCATGCCCTGAAACTCCTGCCCAGAATCACCTGCCCTGAAACTCATGCCCTGAATCTCATGCCCTGAAACACCAGCCCTGAAACTCCAGCACTGAAACTCCTGTCCTGAATCTCCTGCACTGAATCTCATGCCCTGAATCTCACGCCCTGAAACTCCTGCCCTGAATCTCGAGCCCTGAAACCAAAGCGCTGAATCTGATGTCCTGAAACTCCTGCCCTGAATCTCATGCCCTGAAACTCCTGCCCAGAATCACCTGCCCTGAAACTCATGCCCTGAATCTCATGCCCTGAAACACCAGCCCTGAAACTCCAGCACTGAAACTCCTGTCCTGAATCTCCTGCCCTGAATCTCATGCCCTGAATCTCATGCCCTGAAACTCCTGACCTGAATCTATTCTGCAGAAACTCCAGCACTGAAACTCCTGCCCTGAATCTCCTGCCCTGAAACTCATGCCTCAATCTCAAGCCCTAAAACGCCGGCACTTAATCTCCTGTGCTGAATCTCCTGCCCTGAAACTCATGTCCTGAAACACATGCCCTGAAACTGCTGCCCTGAATCTCCTGCCCTGAAACTCTTGCCCTGAATCTCATGTCCTGAAACTCCTGCCCTGAATCTACAGTCCTGAAACTCATGCCCTGAATCTCAAGCCCTGAAACTACAGCCCTTAATTTCATGCCCTAAATCTCCGGCATTGAATCTCCCGCCCTGAATCTCCTGCCCTAAAACTCATGCCCTGAATCACATGCCCTGAAACTCATGCCCTGAAACTCATGCCCTGAATCTCATGCCCTAAAGCCACTGCACTGAATCTCCGGCCCTGAATCTCCTGCACTGAAACTCTTGCCCTGAATCTCATGCTCTGAAACTCCTGCCCTGAATCTACAGCCCTGAAAGTCATGCCCTGAATCTCATGCCCTGAAACTCCTGCCCTGAATCTCCTGCCCTGAAACTCATGCCCTGAAAATCATGCCCTGAAACTCCGGCACTGAATCTACTGCCCTGAATCTCCTGCCCTAAAACTCATGCACTGAACTACATGCCCTGAAACTCATGCCCTGAATCTCATGCCCTGAAAATCCTGTTCTGAAAGTCATGCCCTGAATCTCATGCCCTGAAACTCCTGCCCTGATCCTCATGCCCTGAAACACATGCCCTGAATCTCATGCCGTGAATCTCCTGCACTGAAACTCATGCCCTGAATCTCATGCCCTGAAACTCCTGCGCTGAATCTCAAGCCCTGAATCTCATGCCCTGAAACTAATGCCCTGAATAACATGCCCTGAAACTCCTGCCCACAATCTCTTCTGCAGAAACTCCTGCACTGAAACTCCTGCCCTGAATCTCCTGCCCTGAAACTCATGCCCTGAATCTCATGCCCTAAAACCACTGCACTGAATCTCCGGCCCTGAATCTCCTCCACTGAAACTCTTGCCCTGAATCTCATGCTCTGAAACTCCTGCCCTGAATCTACTGCCCTAAAACTGATGCCGTGAAAATCATACCCTAAAACTCCGGCACTGAATCTACTGCCCTGAATCTGGTGACCTAAAACTCATGCACTGAACTACATGCCCTGAAACTCCTGCCCTGAATCTACTGCCCTGTAGCTCATACCCTGAATATCCTGCCCTGAAAGTCTTCCCCTGAATCTCCTGCCCTGAATCTCATGCCCTAAAAATCATTCCCTAAAACTCTGGCACTGAATCTACTGCCCTGAATCTCCTGCCCTAAAACTCATGCCCTGATCCACATGCCCTGAAACTCATTCCCTGAATCTCATGCCCTTAAACTCCTGTACTGAAAGTCATGCCCTGAAACTCCTGCCCTGAATCTAACGCCTTGAAACTAATGCCCTGAATCTCTGGCCCTGAAACTCATGCCCTGAATCTCATGCCCTAAAACGCCTGCCCTGAATCTCATGCCCTGAATCTCCTGCCCTGAAACTCATGCCCTGAATCTCGTGCCCTGTAACTCCTGCCCTGAATCTCAAGCCCGGAAACTACAGCCCTAAATCTCATGCCCTAAATCTCCGGTATTGAATCTCCCGCCCTGAAACTCCTGCCCTAAAACTCATGCCCTGAATCTCATGTCCTGAAACTCCTGTACTGAATGTCATGCCCTGAATCTCATGCCCTGAAACTCCTGCCCTGATTCTCACGACTTGAAACTAATGCCCTGAATCTCCGGCCCCGAAACTCATGCCCTGAATCTCATACCCTGAAACTCCTGCCCTGAATCTCATGCCCTGAAACACATGCCCTGAATCTCATACCCTGAATCTCCTGCCCTGAAACTCCTGCCCTGAATCACATGCCCTAAAACTCCTGCCCTGAATCTACTGCCCTGAAACTCATACCCTGAATTTCATGCCGTGAAACTCCTGTATTGAAAGTCATGCCCTGAATCTCATACCCTGAAACTCCTGCCCTGAATCTACAGCCCTGAATCTCATGCCCTGAAACTAATGCCCTGAATACCATGCCCTGAAACTCCTGCCCACAATCTCTTTTGTAGAAACTCATGCACTGAAACTCCTTCCCTGAATCTACAGCCCTGAATGTCATGCCCTGAATCTCCTGCCCTGAAACTCATGCCCTGAATCTCATGCCCTGAATCTCATGCCCTAAAACTCCTGCCCTGAATCTACAGCCCTGAATCTCATGCCCTGAAACGAATGCCCTGAAACTCCTGCCCACAATCTCTTCTGCAGAAACTCCTGCACTGAAACTCCTGCCCTGAATCTACAGCCCTGAAAGTCATGCCCTGAATCTCATGCCCTGAAACTCCTGCCCTGAATCTCCTGCCCTGAAACTCATACTGTGAAAATCATGCCCTAAAACTCCGGCACTGAATCTACTGCCCTGAATCTCCTGCCCTAAAACTCATGACCTGAATCACATACCCTGAAACTCATGCCATGAATCTCATGCCCTGAAACGCATGCCCTGAATCTCATGCCCTGAAACACATGCCCTGAATCTCATGGCCTGAATCTACTGCACTGAAACTCATGCCCTGAATCTCATGCCCTGAAACTCCTGCCCTGAATCTCAAGCCCTGAAACTACAGCCCTGAATCTCATGCCCTAAATCTCCGGCATTGAATCTCCCGCCCTGAATCTCCTGCCCTAAAACTCATGCCCTGAATCACAAACCCTGAAACTCATGCCGAATCTCATGCCCTGAAACACATGCCCTGAATCTCATGCCCTGAATCTCCTGCCCAGAAACTCATGCCCTGAATCTCATGCCTTGAAACTCCTGCCCAGAATCTCGAGCCCAGAATCTACAGCCCTGAATCTCATGCCCTGAAACTAATTCCCTGAATAAGATGCCCTGAAACTCCTGCCCACAATCTCTTGTGCAGAAACTCCTGCACTGAAACTCCTGCGCCGAATCTCATGCCCTGAAACTCCTGCCCAGAATCCCCTGCCCTGAAACTCATGCCCTGAATCTCATGCCCTGAAACACCAGCCCTGAAACTCCAGCACTGAAACTCCTGTTCTGAATCTCCTGCACTGAATCTCATGCCCTAAATCTCATGCCCTGAAACTCCTGCCCTGAATCTCCAGCCCTGAAACCACAGCGCTGAATCTCATGTCCTGAAACTCCTGCCCTGAATCTCTTCTGCTGAAACTCCAGCCCTGAAACTCCTACCCAGAATCTCCTGCCCTGAAACTCATGCCCTGAAACTCATGCCCTGAAACACCAGCCCTGAAACTCCAGCACTGAAACTCCTGTCCTGAATCTCCTACCCTGAATCTCATGCCCTGAATCTCACGCCCTGAATCTCATGCCTTGAAACTAATGTCCTGAATCTCATACCCTGAAACTCCTGCCCTGAATCTCATGCCCTGAAACTCATGCCCTGAAACTCCTATACTGAATGTCCTGCCCTGAATATCAAGTCCTGAATCTACAGCCCTGAATCTCCTGCCCTGAAACTCATGCGCTGAATCTCATGCCCTGAAACTCCTGCCCTGAATCTCAAGCCCTGAATCTCATGCCCTGAAACTAATGCCCTGAATAGCATGCCCTGAAACTCCTGCCCATAATCTCTTCTGCAGAAACTCCTGCACTGAAACTCCTGCCCTGAATCTCCTGCCCTGAAACTCATGCCCTGAATCTCATGCCCTAAAACCACTGCACTGAATCTCCGGCCCTGAATCTCCTGCACTGAAACTCTTGCCCTGACTCTCATGCTCTGAAACTCCTGCCCTGACTCTACTGCACTGAAACTCATGCCCTGAATCTCATGCCCTGAAACTCCTGCCCTGAATCTCCTGCCCTGAAACTCATGCCGTGAAAATCATGCCCTAAAACTCCGGCACTGAATCTACAGCCCTGAATCTGGTGACCTAAAACTCATGCACTGAACTACATGCCCTGAAACTCCTGCCCTGAATCTACTGCCGTGAAGCACATGCCCTGAATCTCATGCCCTGAAAGTCTTGCCCTGAATCTCCTGCCCTGAAACTCATGCCCTGAAAATCATGCCCTAAAACTCTGGCACTGAATCTACTGCCCTGAATTTCCTGCCCTAAAACTCATGCCCTGAACTACATGCCCTGAAACTCATGCCCTGAATCTCATACCCTGAAACTCCTGTACTGAAAGTCATGCCATGAAACTCCTGCCCTGAATCTAATGCCTTGAAACTAATGCCCTGAATCTCCGGCCCTGAAACTCATGCCCTGAATCTCCTGCCCAGAAACTCGAGCCCTGAATCTCATGCCCTGAAACTAATTACCTGAATAAGATGCCCAGAAACTCCTGCCCACAAACTCTTCTGCAGAAGCTCCTGCACTGAAACTCCTGCGCCGAATCTCATGCCCTGAAACTCCTGCCCAGAATCCCCTGCCCTGAAACTCATGCCCTGAATCTCATGCCCTGAAACACCAGCCCTGAAACTCCAGCACTGAAACTCCTGTCCTGAATCTCCTGCACTGAATCTCATGCCCTAAATCTCATGCCCTGAAACTCCTGCCCTGAATCTCCAGCCCTGAAACCACAGCGCTGAATCTCATGTCCTGAAACTCCTGCCCTGAATCTCTTCTGCTGAAACTCCAGCCCTGAAACTCCTACCCAGAATCTCCTGCCCTGAAACTCATGCCCTGAAACTCATGCCCTGAAACTCATGCCCTGAAACACCAGCCCTGAAACTCCAGCACTGAAACTCCTGTCCTGAATCTCCTGCCCTGAATCTCATGCCCTGAATCTCATGCCCTGAATCGCATGCCTTGAAACTAATGCCCTGAATCTCCGGCCCTGAAACTCATGCCCTGAATCACATACCCTGAAACTCCTGCCCTGAATCTCATGCCCTGAAACTCATGCCCTGAAACTCCTGTACTGAATGTCCTGCCCTGAATATCAAGCCCTGAATCTACAGCCCTGAATCTCCTGCCCTGAAACTCATGCGCTGAATCTCATGCCCTGAAACTCCTGCCCTGAATCTCAAGCCCTGAATCTCATGCCCTGAAACTAATGCCCTGAATAGCATGCCCTGAAACTCCTGCCCATAATCTCTTCTGCAGAAACTCCTGCACTGAAACTCCTGCCCTGAAACTCATGCCCTGAAACTCATGCCCTGAATCTCATGCCCTAAAACCACTGCACTGAATCTCCGGCCCTGAATCTCCTGCACTGAAACTCTTGCCCTGAATCTCATGCTCTGAAACTCCTGCCCTGAATCTACTGCACTGAAACTCATGCCCTGAATCTCATGCCCTGAAACTCCTGCCCTGAATCTCCTGCCCTGAAACTCATGCCGTGAAAATCATGCCCTAAAACTCCGGCACTGAATCTACAGCCCTGAATCTGGTGACCTAAAACTCATGCACTGAACTACATGCCCTGAAACTCCTGCCCTGAATCTACTGCCGTGAAGCTCATGCCCTGAATCTCATGCCCTGAAAGTCTTGCCCTGAATCTCCTGCCCTGAAACTCATGCCCTGAAAATCATGCCCTAAAACTCTGGCACTGAATCTACTGCCCTGAATCTCCTGCCCTAAAACTCAAGCCCTGATCCACATGCCCTGAAACTCATGCCCTGAATCTCATGCCCTGAAACTCCTGTACTGAAAGTCATGCCCTGAAACTCCTGCCCTGAATCTAATGCCTTGAAACTAATGCCCTGAATCTCCGGCTCTGAAACTCATACCCTGAATCTCATACCCTGAAACTCCTGCCCTCAATCTCATGCCCTGAAACACGTGCCCTGAATCTCATGCCCAGAATCTCCTGCCCTGAAACTCATGCCCTGAATCTCATGCCCTAAAACTACTGCCCTGAATCTCATGCCCTGAATCTCCTGCCTGAAACTCATGCCCTGAATCTCGTGCCCTGTAACTCCTGCCCTGAATCTCAAGCCCGCAAAACTGCAGCCCTGAATCTCATGCCCTAAATCTCCGGTATTGAATCTCCCGCCCTGAAACTCCTGCCCTATAACTCATGCCCTGAATCACATGCCCTGAAACTCATGCCCTGAATCTCATGCCCTGAAACTCCTGTACTGAATGTCATGCCCTGAATCTCATGCCCTGAAACTCCTGCCCTGAATCTCACGCCTTGAAACTAATGCCCTGAATCTCCGGCCCCGAAACTCATGCCCTGAATCTCATACCCTGAAACTCCTGCCCTGAATCTCATGCCCTGAATCTCCTGCCCTGAAACTCCTGCCCTGAATCTCAAGCCCTGAAACTACAGCCCTGAATCTCCTGCCCTGAATCTCATGCCCTGAAACTCCTGCCCTGAATCTCATGCCCTAAAACTCCTGCCCTGAATCTCAATTTCTGAAACTACAGCCCTGAATCTCATGCCCTAAATCTCCGGCATTGAATCTCCCGCCCTGAATCTCCTGCCCTAAAACTCATGCCCTGAATTTGATGCCCTGAAACTCATGCCCTGTATCTCATGCCCTGAAACTCCTGTACTGAATGTCATGCCCTGAATCTCATGCCCTGAAACTCCTGCCCTGTATCTCATGCCTTGAAACTAATGCCCTGAATCTCCGGCCCCGAAACTCATGGCCTGAATCTCATACCCTGAAACTCCTGCCCTGAATCTACAGCCCTGAATCTCATGCCCTGAAACTAATGCCCTGAATAACATGCCCTGAAACTCCTGCCCACAATCTCTTCTGCAGAAACTCCTGCACTGAAACTCCTTCCCTGAATCTCCTGTCCTGAAAGTCATGCCCTGAATTACACGCCCTAAAACCCCTCCCTGAATCTCATCACTTGAAACTCCTGTACTGAAAGTCATGCCCTGAATCTCATTCCCTGAATCTCCTGCCCTGAAACTCATGCCCTGAATATCATGCCCTAAAACCACAGCACTGAATCTCCGGCCCTGAATCTCCTGCACTGAAACTCTTGCCCTGAATCTCATGCTCTGAAACTCCTGCCCTGAATGTACAGCCCTGAAACTCATGCCCTGAATCTCATGCCTTGAAACTCCTGCCCTGAATCTCCAGCCCTGAAACTCATGACGTGAAAATCATGCCCTAAAACTCCAGCACTGAATCTCCTGCCCTGAAACTCATGCCCTGAATCTTATGCCCTGAAACTCCTGCCCTGAATCTCAAGCCCTGAAACTACAGCCCTGAATCTCATTCCCTAAATCTCCGGTATTGAATCTCCCGCCTTGAATCTCCTGCCCTAAAACTCAGGCCCTGAATCACATGCCCTGAAACTCATGCCCTGAATCTCATGCCCTGAAAATCCTGTACTGAAAGTCATGCCCCGAATCTCATGCCCTGAAACTCCTGCCCTGAATCTACTGCCCTGAACCTCATGCCCTGAATCTCATGCTCTGAAACTCCTGCCCTGAATCTACAGCCCTGAAACTCATGCCCTGAATCTCATGCCCTGAATCTCATTCCCTGAATCTCCTGCCCTGAAACTCATGCCCTGAATCTCATGCCCTAAAACCACAGCACTGAATCTCCGGCCCTGAATCTCCTGCACTGAAACTCTTGCCCTGAATCTCATGCTCTGAAACTCCTGCCCTGAATCTACAGCCCTGAAACTCATGCCCTGAATCTCATGCCCTGAAACTCCTGCCCTGAATCTCCAGCCCTGAAACTCATGACGTGAAAATCATGCCCTAAAACTCCAGCACTGAATCTCCTGCCCTGAAACTCATGCCCTGAATCTTATGCCCTGAAAATCCTCCCCTGAATCTCAAACCCTGAAACTACAGCCCTAAATCTCATTCCCTAAATCTCCGGTATTGAATCTCCCGCCTTGAATCTCCTGCCCTAAAACTCAGGCCCTGAATCACATGCCCTGAAACTCACGCCCTGAATCTCATGCCCTGAAAATCCTGTACTGAAAGTCATGCCCCGAATCTCATACCCTGAAACTCTTGCCCCGAATCTCCTGCCCTGAAACTCATGCCCTGAAAATCATGCCATAAAACTCTGGCACTGAATCTACTGCCCTGAATCTCCTGCCCTAAAACTCATGCCCTGAACCACATGCCCTGAAACTCCTGCCCTGAATCTCAAGCCCTGAAACTACAGCCCTGAATCTCATGCCCTAAATCTCCGGCCTTGAATCTCCCGCCCTGAATCTCCTGCCCTAAAACTCATGCCCTGAACCACATGCCCTGAAACTCATGCCCTGAATCTCATGCCCTGAAACTCCTGTACTGAAAGTCATGCCCTGAATCTCCTGCCCTGAATCTAATGCCTTGAAACTAATGCCCTGAATCTCCGGCCCTGAAACTCATGCCCTGAATCTCATACCCTGAAACTCCTGCCCTGAATCTCATGCCCTCAAACACATGCCCTGAATCTCATGCCCTGAATCTCCTGCCCTGAAACTCATGCCCTGAATCTCATGCCCTGAAACTCCTGCCTTGAATCTCATGCCCTAAAACTCCTGCCCTGAATCTACTGCCCTGAAACTCATACCCTGAATTTCATGCCGTGAAACTCCTATACTGAAAGTCATGCCCTGAATCTCATACCCTGAAACTCCTGAGCTGAATCTACAGCCCTGAATCTCATGCCCTGAAACTAATGCCCTGAATACCATGCCCTGAAACTCCTGCCCACAATCTCTTCTGCAGAAACTCCTGCACTGAAACTCTTGCCCTGAATCTACAGCCCTGAAAGTCATGCCCTGAATCTCATGCCCTGAAACTCCTGCTCTGAATCTCCTGCCCTGAAACTCATGCTGTGAAAAACATGCCCTAAAACTCCGGCACTGAATCTACTGCCCTGAATCTCCTGACCTAAAACTCAAGCACAGAACTACATGCCCTGAAACGCGTGCCCTGAATCTCATGCCCTGAAAATCCTCTACTGAAAGTCATGCCCTGAATCTCATACCCTGAAACTCCTGCCCTGAATCTCATGCCCTGAAACACATGCCCTGAATCTCATGCCCTGAATCTCATGCCCTGAAACTCCTGCCCTGAATCTCAAGCCCTGAAACTACAGCCCTGAATCTCATGCCCTAAATCTCCGGCATTGAATCTCCCGCCCTGAATCTCCTGCCCTAAAATTCATGCCATGAATCACAAACCCTGAAACTCATGCCCTGAATCTCATGCCCTGAAACACATGCCCTGAATCTCATGCCTTGAAACTCCTGCCCAGAATCTCGAGCCCTGAATCTACAGCCCTGAATCTCATGCCCTGAAACTAATTCCCTGAATAAGATGCCCTGAAACTCCTGCCCACAATCTCTTCTGCAGAAGCTCCTGCACTGAAACTCCTGCGCCGAATCTCATGCCCTGAAACTCCTGCCCAGAATCCCCTGCCCTGAAACTCATGCCCTGAATCTCATGCCCTGAAACACCAGCCCTGAAACTCCAGCACTGAAACTCCTGTCCTGAATCTCCTGCACTGAATCTCATGCCCTAAATCTCATGCCCTGAAACTCCTGCCCTGAATCTCCAGCCCTGAAACCACAGCGCTGAATCTCATGTCCTATAACTCCTGCCCTGAATCTCTTCTGCTGAAACACCAGCCCTGAAACTCCAGCACTGAAACTCCTGTCCTGAATCTCCTGCCCTGAATCTCATGCCCTGAATCTCATGCCCTGAATCTCATGCCTTGAAACTAAGGCCCTGAATCTCATGCCCTGAAACTCATGCCCTGAATCTCATGCCCTGAAATTCATGCCCTGAAACTCTTGTACTGAATGTCCTGCCCTGAATATCAAGCCCTGAATCTACAGCCCTGAATCTCCTGCCCTGAATCTCAAGCCCTGAATCTCATGCCCTGAAACTAATGCCCTGAATAACATGCCCTGAAACTCCTGCCCATAATCTCTTCTGCAGAAACGCCTGCACTGAAACTCCTACCCTGAATCTCCTGCCCTGAATCTCATGCCCTGAAACTCCTGCCCTGAATCTACTGCCCTGAATCTCATGCCCTGAAACTCCTGCCCTGAATCTACTGCCCTGAACCTCATGCCCTGAATCTCCTGCTCTGAAACTCATGCCCTTGAAAATCATGCCATAAATCTCTGGCACTGAATCTACTGCCCTGAATCTCCTGCCCTAAAACTCATGCCCTGAACCACATGCCCTGAAACTCATGCCCTGAATCTCAAGCCCTGAATCTCATGCCCTGACACTAATGCCCTGAAACTCCTGCCCATAATCTCTTCTGCAGAAACTCCTGCATTGAAACTCCTGCCCTGAATCTCCTGCCCTGAAACTCATGCCCTGAATCTCATGCCCCGAAACTCCTGCCCTGAATATACTGCCCTGAACCTCATGCCCTGAATCTCATGCCCTGAAACTCTTGCCCTGAATCTCCTGCCCTGAAACTCATGCCCTGAAAATCATGCCATAAAACTCTGGCACTGAATCTACTGCCCTGAATCTCCTGCCCTAAAACTCATGCCCTGAACCACATGCCCTGAAACTCATGCCCTGAATCTCATACCCTGAAACTCCTGCCCTGAATCTCATGCCCTCAAACACATGTCCTGAATCTCATGCCCTCAATCTCCTGCCCTGAAATTCATGCGCTGAATCACATGCCCTGAAACTCCTGCCCTGAATCTCAAGCCCTGAATCTCATGCCCTGAAACTAATGCCCTGAATAACATGCCCTGAAACTCCTGCCCACAATCTCTTCTGCAGAAACTCCTGCACTGAAACTCCTGCCCTGAATCTCCTGCCCTGAAACTCATGCCCTGAATCTCATGCCCTAAAACCACTGCACTGAATCTCCGGCCCTGAATCTCCTCCACTGAAACTCTTGCCCTGAATCTCATGCTCTGAAACTCCTGCCCTGAATCTACTGCCCTAAAACTCATGCCGTGAAAATCATACCCTAAAACTCCTGCCCTGAATCTCCCGCCCTGAATCTCCTGCCCTAAAACTCATGCCCTGAACCACATACCCTAAATCTCCTGCCCTGAAACTCATGCCCTGAATCTCATGCCCTAAAACCACTGCACTGAATCTCCGGCCCTGAAACTCCTCCACTGAAACTCTTGCCCTGAATCTCATGCTCTGAAACTCCTGCCCTGAATCTACTGCCTTAAATCTCATGCCGTGAAAATCATGCCCTAAAACTCCGGCACTGAATCTACTGCCCTGAATCTGGTGACCTAAAATTCATGCACTGAACTCCATGCCCTGAAACTCCTGCCCTCAATCTACTGCCCTGTAGCTCATACCCTGAATCTCATGCCCTGAAAGTCTTGCCCTGAATCTCCTGCCCTGAAACTCTTGCCCTAAAAATCATGCCCTAAAACTCTGGCACTGAATCCACTGCCCTGAATCTCCTGCCCTAAAACTCATGCCCTGATCCACATGCCCTGAAACTCATGCCCTGAATCTCATGCCCTGAAACTCCTGTACTGAAAGTCATGCCCTGAAACTCCTGCCCTGAATCTAATGCCTTGAAACTAATGCCCTGAATCTCCGGCCCTGAAACTCATACCCTGAATCTCATACCCTGAAACTCCTGCCCTGAATCTCATGCCCTGAAACACATGCCCTGAATCTCATGTCCTGAATCTCCTGCCCTGAAACTCATGCCCTGAATCTCATGCCCTAAAACTCCTGCCCTGAATCTCATGCCCTGAATCTCCTGCCCTGAAACTCATGCCCTGAATCACATGCCCTGAAACTCATGCCCTGAATCTCATGCCCTGAAACTCCTGTACTGAATGTCATGCCCTGAATCTCATGCCCTGCAACTCCTGCCCTGAATCTCACGCCTTGAAACTAATGCCCTGAATCTCCGGCCCCGAAACTCATGCCCAGAAACTCATACCCTGAAACTCCTGCCCTGAATCTCATGCCCTGAAACACATGCCCTGAATCTCATGCCCTGAATCTCCTGCCCTGAAACTCCTGCCCTGAATCTCATGCCCTAAAACTCCTGCCCTGAATCTCAAGTTCTGAAACTACAGCCCTGAATCTCATGCCCTAAATCTCCGGCATTGAATCTCCCGCCCTGAATCTCCTGCCCTAAAACTCATGCCCTGAATCAGATGCCCTGAAACTCATGCCCTGAATCTCATGCCCTGAAACTCCAGCACTGAAACTCCTGTCCTGAATCTCCTACCCTGAATCTCATGCCCTGAATCTCACGCCCTGAATCTCATGCCTTGAAACTAATGTCCTGAATCTCATACCCTGAAACTCCTGCCCTGAATCTCATGCCCTGAAACTCATGCCCTGAAACTCCTATACTGAATGTCCTGCCCTGAATATCAAGTCCTGAATCTACAGCCCTGAATCTCCTGCCCTGAAACTCATGCGCTGAATCTCATGCCCTGAAACTCCTGCCCTGAATCTCAAGCCCTGAATCTCATGCCCTGAAACTAATGCCCTGAATAGCATGCCCTGAAACTCCTGCCCATAATCTCTTCTGCAGAAACTCCTGCACTGAAACTCCTGCCCTGAATCTCCTGCCCTGAAACTCATGCCCTGAATCTCATGCCCTAAAACCACTGCACTGAATCTCCGGCCCTGAATCTCCTGCACTGAAACTCTTGCCCTGACTCTCATGCTCTGAAACTCCTGCCCTGACTCTACTGCACTGAAACTCATGCCCTGAATCTCATGCCCTGAAACTCCTGCCCTGAATCTCCTGCCCTGAAACTCATGCCGTGAAAATCATGCCCTAAAACTCCGGCACTGAATCTACAGCCCTGAATCTGGTGACCTAAAACTCATGCACTGAACTACATGCCCTGAAACTCCTGCCCTGAATCTACTGCCGTGAAGCTCATGCCCTGAATCTCATGCCCTGAAAGTCTTGCCCTGAATCTCCTGCCCTGAAACTCATGCCCTGAAAATCATGCCCTAAAACTCTGGCACTGAATCTACTGCCCTGAATTTCCTGCCCTAAAACTCATGCCCTGAACTACATGCCCTGAAACTCATGCCCTGAATCTCATACCCTGAAACTCCTGTACTGAAAGTCATGCCATGAAACTCCTGCCCTGAATCTAATGCCTTGAAACTAATGCCCTGAATCTCCGGCCCTGAAACTCATGCCCTGAATCTCCTGCCCAGAAACTCGAGCCCTGAATCTCATGCCCTGAAACTAATTACCTGAATAAGATGCCCAGAAACTCCTGCCCACAAACTCTTCTGCAGAAGCTCCTGCACTGAAACTCCTGCGCCGAATCTCATGCCCTGAAACTCCTGCCCAGAATCCCCTGCCCTGAAACTCATGCCCTGAATCTCATGCCCTGAAACACCAGCCCTGAAACTCCAGCACTGAAACTCCTGTCCTGAATCTCCTGCACTGAATCTCATGCCCTAAATCTCATGCCCTGAAACTCCTGCCCTGAATCTCCAGCCCTGAAACCACAGCGCTGAATCTCATGTCCTGAAACTCCTGCCCTGAATCTCTTCTGCTGAAACTCCAGCCCTGAAACTCCTACCCAGAATCTCCTGCCCTGAAACTCATGCCCTGAAACTCATGCCCTGAAACTCATGCCCTGAAACACCAGCCCTGAAACTCCAGCACTGAAACTCCTGTCCTGAATCTCCTGCCCTGAATCTCATGCCCTGAATCTCATGCCCTGAATCGCATGCCTTGAAACTAATGCCCTGAATCTCCGGCCCTGAAACTCATGCCCTGAATCACATACCCTGAAACTCCTGCCCTGAATCTCATGCCCTGAAACTCATGCCCTGAAACTCCTGTACTGAATGTCCTGCCCTGAATATCAAGCCCTGAATCTACAGCCCTGAATCTCCTGCCCTGAAACTCATGCGCTGAATCTCATGCCCTGAAACTCCTGCCCTGAATCTCAAGCCCTGAATCTCATGCCCTGAAACTAATGCCCTGAATAGCATGCCCTGAAACTCCTGCCCATAATCTCTTCTGCAGAAACTCCTGCACTGAAACTCCTGCCCTGAAACTCATGCCCTGAAACTCATGCCCTGAATCTCATGCCCTAAAACCACTGCACTGAATCTCCGGCCCTGAATCTCCTGCACTGAAACTCTTGCCCTGAATCTCATGCTCTGAAACTCCTGCCCTGAATCTACTGCACTGAAACTCATGCCCTGAATCTCATGCCCTGAAACTCCTGCCCTGAATCTCCTGCCCTGAAACTCATGCCGTGAAAATCATGCCCTAAAACTCCGGCACTGAATCTACAGCCCTGAATCTGGTGACCTAAAACTCATGCACTGAACTACATGCCCTGAAACTCCTGCCCTGAATCTACTGCCGTGAAGCTCATGCCCTGAATCTCATGCCCTGAAAGTCTTGCCCTGAATCTCCTGCCCTGAAACTCATGCCCTGAAAATCATGCCCTAAAACTCTGGCACTGAATCTACTGCCCTGAATCTCCTGCCCTAAAACTCAAGCCCTGATCCACATGCCCTGAAACTCATGCCCTGAATCTCATGCCCTGAAACTCCTGTACTGAAAGTCATGCCCTGAAACTCCTGCCCTGAATCTAATGCCTTGAAACTAATGCCCTGAATCTCCGGCTCTGAAAGTCATACCCTGAATCTCATACCCTGAAACTCCTGCCCTCAATCTCATGCCCTGAAACACGTGCCCTGAATCTCATGCCCAGAATCTCCTGCCCTGAAACTCATGCCCTGAATCTCATGCCCTAAAACTACTGCCCTGAATCTCATGCCCTGAATCTCCTGCCCTGAAACTCATGCCCTGAATCTCGTGCCCTGTAACTCCTGCCCTGAATCTCAAGCCCGCAAAACTGCAGCCCTGAATCTCATGCCCTAAATCTCCGGTATTGAATCTCCCGCCCTGAAACTCCTGCCCTATAACTCATGCCCTGAATCACATGCCCTGAAACTCATGCCCTGAATCTCATGCCCTGAAACTCCTGTACTGAATGTCATGCCCTGAATCTCATGCCCTGAAACTCCTGCCCTGAATCTCACGCCTTGAAACTAATGCCCTGAATCTCCGGCCCCGAAACTCATGCCCTGAATCTCATACCCTGAAACTCCTGCCCTGAATCTCATGCCCTGAAACACATGCCCTGAATCTCATGCCCTGAATCTCCTGCCCTGAAACTCCTGCCCTGAATCTCAAGCCCTGAAACTACAGCCCTGAATCTCCTGCCCTGAATCTCATGCCCTGAAACTCCTGCCCTGAATCTCATGCCCTAAAACTCCTGCCCTGAATCTCAATTTCTGAAACTACAGCCCTGAATCTCATGCCCTAAATCTCCGGCATTGAATCTCCCGCCCTGAATCTCCTGCCCTAAAACTCATGCCCTGAATTTGATGCCCTGAAACTCATGCCCTGTATCTCATGCCCTGAAACTCCTGTACTGAATGTCATGCCCTGAATCTCATGCCCTGAAACTCCTGCCCTGTATCTCATGCCTTGAAACTAATGCCCTGAATCTCCGGCCCCGAAACTCATGGCCTGAATCTCATACCCTGAAACTCCTGCCCTGAATCTACAGCCCTGAATCTCATGCCCTGAAACTAATGCCCTGAATAACATGCCCTGAAACTCCTGCCCACAATCTCTTCTGCAGAAACTCCTGCACTGAAACTCCTTCCCTGAATCTCCTGTCCTGAAAGTCATGCCCTGAATTACACGCCCTAAAACCCCTCCCCTGAATCTCATCACTTGAAACTCCTGTACTGAAAGTCATGCCCTGAATCTCATTCCCTGAATCTCCTGCCCTGAAACTCATGCCCTGAATATCATGCCCTAAAACCACAGCACTGAATCTCCGGCCCTGAATCTCCTGCACTGAAACTCTTGCCCTGAATCTCATGCTCTGAAACTCCTGCCCTGAATGTACAGCCCTGAATCTCATGCCCTGAAAATCCTGTACTGAAAGTCATGCCCCGAATCTCATGCCCTGAAACTCCTGCCCTGAATCTCAAGCCCTGAAACTACAGCCCTGAATCTCCTGCCCTGAATCTCATGCCCTGAAACTCCTGCCCTGAATCTCATGCCCTAAAACTCCTGCCCTGAATCTCAATTTCTGAAACTACAGCCCTGAATCTCATGCCCTAAATCTCCGGCATTGAATCTCCCGCCCTGAATCTCCTGCCCTAAAACTCATGCCCTGAATTTGATGCCCTGAAACTCATGCCCTGTATCTCATGCCCTGAAACTCCTGTACTGAATGTCATGCCCTGAATCTCATGCCCTGAAACTCCTGCCCTGTATCTCATGCCTTGAAACTAATGCCCTGAATCTCCGGCCCCGAAACTCATGGCCTGAATCTCATACCCTGAAACTCCTGCCCTGAATCTACAGCCCTGAATCTCATGCCCTGAAACTAATGCCCTGAATAACATGCCCTGAAACTCCTGCCCACAATCTCTTCTGCAGAAACTCCTGCACTGAAACTCCTTCCCTGAATCTCCTGTCCTGAAAGTCATGCCCTGAATTACACGCCCTAAAACCCCTCCCCTGAATCTCATCACTTGAAACTCCTGTACTGAAAGTCATGCCCTGAATCTCATTCCCTGAATCTCCTGCCCTGAAACTCATGCCCTGAATATCATGCCCTAAAACCACAGCACTGAATCTCCGGCCCTGAATCTCCTGCACTGAAACTCTTGCCCTGAATCTCATGCTCTGAAACTCCTGCCCTGAATGTACAGCCCTGAATCTCATGCCCTGAAAATCCTGTACTGAAAGTCATGCCCCGAATCTCATGCCCTGAAACTCCTGCCCTGAATCTACTGCCCTGAACCTCATGCCCTGAATCTCATGCTCTGAAACTCCTGCCCTGAATCTACAGCCCTGAAACTCATGCCCTGAATCTCATGCCCTGAATCTCATTCCCTGAATCTCCTGCCCTGAAACTCATGCCCTGAATCTCATGCCCTAAAACCACAGCACTGAATCTCCGGCCCTGAATCTCCTGCACTGAAACTCTTGCCCTGAATCTCATGCTCTGAAACTCCTGCCCTGAATCTACAGCCCTGAAACTCATGCCCTGAATCTCATGCCCTGAAACTCCTGCCCTGAATCTCCAGCCCTGAAACTCATGACGTGAAAATCATGCCCTAAAACTCCAGCACTGAATCTCCTGCCCTGAAACTCATGCCCTGAATCTTATGCCCTGAAAATCCTCCCCTGAATCTCAAACCCTGAAACTACAGCCCTAAATCTCATTCCCTAAATCTCCGGTATTGAATCTCCCGCCTTGAATCTCCTGCCCTAAAACTCAGGCCCTGAATCACATGCCCTGAAACTCATGCCCTGAATCTCATGCCCTGAAAATCCTGTACTGAAAGTCATGCCCCGAATCTCATACCCTGAAACTCTTGCCCCGAATCTCCTGCCCTGAAACTCATGCCCTGAAAATCATGCCATAAAACTCTGGCACTGAATCTACTGCCCTGAATCTCCTGCCCTAAAACTCATGCCCTGAACCACATGCCCTGAAACTCCTGCCCTGAATCTCAAGCCCTGAAACTACAGCCCTGAATCTCATGCCCTAAATCTCCGGCCTTGAATCTCCCGCCCTGAATCTCCTGCCCTAAAACTCATGCCCTGAACCACATGCCCTGAAACTCATGCCCTGAATCTCATGCCCTGAAACTCCTGTACTGAAAGTCATGCCCTGAATCTCCTGCCCTGAATCTAATGCCTTGAAACTAATGCCCTGAATCTCCGGCCCTGAAACTCATGCCCTGAATCTCATACCCTGAAACTCCTGCCCTGAATCTCATGCCCTCAAACACATGCCCTGAATCTCATGCCCTGAATCTCCTGCCCTGAAACTCATGCCCTGAATCTCATGCCCTGAAACTCCTGCCTTGAATCTCATGCCCTAAAACTTCTGCCCTGAATCTACTGCCCTGAAACTCATACCCTGAATTTCATGCCGTGAAACTCCTATACTGAAAGTCATGCCCTGAATCTCATACCCTGAAACTCCTGAGCTGAATCTACAGCCCTGAATCTCATGCCCTGAAACTAATGCCCTGAATACCATGCCCTGAAACTCCTGCCCACAATCTCTTCTGCAGAAACTCCTGCACTGAAACTCTTGCCCTGAATCTACAGCCCTGAAAGTCATGCCCTGAATCTCATGCCCTGAAACTCCTGCTCTGAATCTCCTGCCCTGAAACTCATGCTGTGAAAAACATGCCCTAAAACTCCGGCACTGAATCTACTGCCCTGAATCTCCTGACCTAAAACTCAAGCACAGAACTACATGCCCTGAAACGCGTGCCCTGAATCTCATGCCCTGAAAATCCTCTACTGAAAGTCATGCCCTGAATCTCATACCCTGAAACTCCTGCCCTGAATCTCATGCCGTGAAACACATGCCCTGAATCTCATGCCCTGAATCTCATGCCCTGAAACTCCTGCCCTGAATCTCAAGCCCTGCAACTACAGCCCTGAATCTCATGCCCTAAATCTCCGGCATTGAATCTCCCGCCCTGAATCTCCTGCCCTAAAATTCATGCCCTGAATCACAAACCCTGAAACTCATGCCCTGAATCTCATGCCCTGAAACACATGCCCTGAATCTCATGCCTTGAAACTCCTGCCCAGAATCTCGAGCCCTGAATCTACAGCCCTGAATCTCATGCCCTGAAACTAATTCCCTGAATAAGATGCCCTGAAACTCCTGCCCACAATCTCTTCTGCAGAAGCTCCTGCACTGAAACTCCTGCGCCGAATCTCATGCCCTGAAACTCCTGCCCAGAATCCCCTGCCCTGAAACTCATGCCCTGAATCTCATGCCCTGAAACACCAGCCCTGAAACTCCAGCACTGAAACTCCTGTCCTGAATCTCCTGCACTGAATCTCATGCCCTAAATCTCATGCCCTGAAACTCCTGCCCTGAATCTCCAGCCCTGAAACCACAGCGCTGAATCTCATGTCCTATAACTCCTGCCCTGAATCTCTTCTGCTGAAACACCAGCCCTGAAACTCCAGCACTGAAACTCCTGTCCTGAATCTCCTGCCCTGAATCTCATGCCCTGAATCTCATGCCTTGAAACTAAGGCCCTGAATCTCATGCCCTGAAACTCATGCCCTGAATCTCATGCCCTGAAATTCATGCCCTGAAACTCTTGTACTGAATGTCCTGCCCTGAATATCAAGCCCTGAATCTACAGCCCTGAATCTCCTGCCCTGAATCTCAAGCCCTGAATCTCATGCCCTGAAACTAATCCCTGAATAACATGCCCTGAAACTCCTGCCCATAATCTCTTCTGCAGAAACTCCTGCACTGAAACTCCTACCCTGAATCTCCTGCCCTGAATCTCATGCCCTGAAACTCCTGCCCTGAATCTACTGCCCTGAACCTCATGCCCTGAATCTCATGCCCTGAAACTCCTGCCCTGAATCTACTGCCCTGAACCTCATGCCCTGAATCTCCTGCTCTGAAACTCATGCCCTTGAAAATCATGCCATAAATCTCTGGCACTGAATCTACTGCCCTGAATCTCCTGCCCTAAAACTCATGCCCTGAACCACATGCCCTGAAACTCATGCCCTGAATCTCCTGCCCTGAAACTCCTGCCCTGAATCTCAAGCCCTGAATCTCATGCCCTGACACTAATGCCCTGAAACTCCTGCCCATAATCTCTTCTGCAGAAACTCCTGCATTGAAACTCCTGCCCTGAATCTCCTGCCCTGAAACTCATGCCCTGAATCTCATGCCCCGAAACTCCTGCCCTGAATATACTGCCCTGAACCTCATGCCCTGAATCTCATGCCCTGAAACTCTTGCCCTGAATCTCCTGCCCTGAAACTCATGCCCTGAAAATCATGCCATAAAACTCTGGCACTGAATCTACTGCCCTGAATCTCCTGCCCTAAAACTCATGCCCTGAACCACATGCCCTGAAACTCATGCCCTGAATCTCATACCCTGAAACTCCTGCCCTGAATCTCATGCCCTCAAACACATGTCCTGAATCTCATGCCCTCAATCTCCTGCCCTGAAATTCATGCGCTGAATCACATGCCCTGAAACTCCTGCCCTGAATCTCAAGCCCTGAATCTCATGCCCTGAAACTAATGCCCTGAATAACATGCCCTGAAACTCCTGCCCACAATCTCTTCTGCAGAAACTCCTGCACTGAAACTCCTGCCCTGAATCTCCTGCCCTGAAACTCATGCCCTGAATCTCATGCCCTAAAACCACTGCACTGAATCTCCGGCCCTGAATCTCCTCCACTGAAACTCTTGCCCTGAATCTCATGCTCTGAAACTCCTGCCCTGAATCTACTGCCCTAAAACTCATGCCGTGAAAATCATACCCTAAAACTCCTGCCCTGAATCTCCCGCCCTGAATCTCCTGCCCTAAAACTCATGCCCTGAACCACATACCCTAAATCTCCTGCCCTGAAACTCATGCCCTGAATCTCATGCCCTAAAACCACTGCACTGAATCTCCGGCCCTGAAACTCCTCCACTGAAACTCTTGCCCTGAATCTCATGCTCTGAAACTCCTGCCCTGAATCTACTGCCTTAAATCTCATGCCGTGAAAATCATGCCCTAAAACTCCGGCACTGAATCTACTGCCCTGAATCTGGTGACCTAAAATTCATGCACTGAACTCCATGCCCTGAAACTCCTGCCCTGAATCTACTGCCCTGTAGCTCATACCCTGAATCTCATGCCCTGAAAGTCTTGCCCTGAATCTCCTGCCCTGAAACTCTTGCCCTAAAAATCATGCCCTAAAACTCTGGCACTGAATCCACTGCCCTGAATCTCCTGCCCTAAAACTCATGCCCTGATCCACATGCCCTGAAACTCATGCCCTGAATCTCATGCCCTGAAACTCCTGTACTGAAAGTCATGCCCTGAAACTCCTGCCCTGAATCTAATGCCTTGAAACTAATGCCCTGAATCTCCGGCCCTGAAACTCATACCCTGAATCTCATACCCTGAAACTCCTGCCCTGAATCTCATGCCCTGAAACACATGCCCTGAATCTCATGTCCTGAATCTCCTGCCCTGAAACTCATGCCCTGAATCTCATGCCCTAAAACTCCTGCCCTGAATCTCATGCCCTGAATCTCCTGCCCTGAAACTCATGCCCTGAATCTCGTGCCCTGTAACTCCTGCCCTGAATCTCAAGCCCGGAAACTACAGCCCTGAATCTCATGCCCTAAATCTCCGGTATTGAATCTCCCGCCCTGAAACTCCTGCCCTAAAACTCATGCCCTGAATCACATGCCCTGAAACTCATGCCCTGAATCTCATGCCCTGAAACTCCTGTACTGAATGTCATGCCCTGAATCTCATGCCCTGCAACTCCTGCCCTGAATCTCACGCCTTGAAACTAATGCCCTGAATCTCCGGCCCCGAAACTCATGCCCAGAAACTCATACCCTGAAACTCCTGCCCTGAATCTCATGCCCTGAAACACATGCCCTGAATCTCATGCCCTGAATCTCCTGCCCTGAAACTCCTGCCCTGAATCTCATGCCCTAAAACTCCTGCCCTGAATCTCAAGTTCTGAAACTACAGCCCTGAATCTCATGCCCTAAATCTCCGGCATTGAATCTCCCGCCCTGAATCTCCTGCCCTAAAACTCATGCCCTGAATCAGATGCCCTGAAACTCATGCCCTGAATCTCATGCCCTGAAATTCCTGTACTAAATGTCATGCCCTGAATCTCATGCCCTGAAACTCCTGCCCTGAATCTCAGGCCTTGAAACTAATGCCCTGAATCTCCGGCCCCGAAACTCATGCCCTGAATCTCATACCCTGAAACTCCTGCCCTGAATCTACAGCCCTGAATCTCATGCCCTGAAACTAATGCCCTCAATAACATGCCCTGAAACTCCTGCCCACAATCTCTTCTGCAGAAACTCCTGCACTGAAACTCCTTCCCTGAATCTCCTGTCCTGAAAGTCATGCCCTGAATTACACGCCCTGAAACCCCTCCCCTGAATCTCATGCCTTGAAACTCCTGTACTGAAAGTCATGCCCTGAATCTCATTCCCTGAATCTCCTGCACTGAAACTCATGCCCTGAACCTCATGCCCTAAAACCACAGCACTGAATCTCCGGCCCTGAATCTCCTGCACTGAAACTCTTGCCCTGAATCTCATGCTCTGAAACTCCTGCCCTGAATCTACAGCCCTGAAACTCCTGCCCTGAATCTCCTGCCCTGAAACTCATGACGTGAAAATCATGCCCTAAAACTCCAGCACTGAATCTCCTGCCCTGAAACTCATGCCCTGAATCTTATGCCCTGAAAATCCTGCCCTGAGTCTCAAGCCCTGAAACTACAGCCCTGAATCTCATTCCCTAAATCTCCGGCATTGAATCTCCCGCCTTGAATCTCCTGCCCTAAAACTCATGCCCTGAATCACATGCCCTGAAACTCATGCCCTGAATCTCATGCCCTGAAACTCCTGTACTGAATGTCATGCCCTGAATCTCATTCCCTGAAATTCCTGCCATGAATCTCATGCCTTGAAACTAATGCCCCGAATCTCCTGCCCTAAAATTCATGCCCTGAAAATCATGCCATAAAAATCTGGCACTGAATCTACTGCCCTGAATCTCCTGCCCTAAAACTCATGCCCTGAACCACATGCCCTGAAACTCATGCCCTGAATCTCATGCCCTGAAACTCCTGTACTGAAAGTCATGCCCTGAAACTCCTGCCCTGAATCTACAGCCCTGAAAGTCATGCACTGAATCTCATGCCCTGAAACTCCTGCCCTGAATCTCCTGCCCTGAAACTCATGCTGTGAAAATCATGCCCTAAAACTCCGGCACTGAATCTACTGCCCTGAATCTCCTGCCCTAAAACTCATGCCCTGAACCACATGCCCTGAAACTCCTGCCTTGAATCTCAAGCCCTGAAACTACAGCCCTGAATCTCATGCCCTAAATCTCCGGCATTGAATTTCCCGCCCTGAATCTCCTGCCCTAAAACTCATGCCCTGAACCACATGCCCTGAAACTCATGCCCTGAATCTCATGCCCCGAAACTCCTGTACTGAAAGCCATGCCCTGAATCTCCTGCCCTGAATCTAATGCCTTGAAACTAATGCCCTGAATCTCCGGCCCTGAAACTCATGCCCTGAATCTCATACCCTGAAACTCCTGCCCTGAATCTCATGCCCTCAAACACATGCCCTGAATCTCCTGCCCTGAAACTCATGCCCTGAATCTCATGCCCTGAAACTCCTGCCCTGAATCTCCTGCCCTGAAACTCATGCCCTGAAAATCATGCCCTGAAACTCCGGCACTGAATCTACTGCCCTGAATCTCCTGCCCTAAAACTCATGCACTGAACTACATGCCCTGAAACTCATGCCCTGAATCTCATGCCCTGAAAATCCTGTTCTGAAAGTCATGCCCTGAATCTCATGCCCTGAAACTCCTGCCCTGATCCTCATGCCCTGAAACACATGCCCTGAATCTCATGCCGTGAATCTCCTGCACTGAAACTCATGCCCTGAATCTCATGCCCTGAAACTCCTGCGCTGAATCTCAAGCCCTGAATCTCATGCCCTGAAACTAATGCCCTGAATAACATGCCCTGAAACTCCTGCCCACAATCTCTTCTGCAGAAACTCCTGCACTGAAACTCCTGCCCTGAATCTCCTGCCCTGAAACTCATGCCCTGAATCTCATGCCCTAAAACCACTGCACTGAATCTCCGGCCCTGAATCTCCTCCACTGAAACTCTTGCCCTGAATCTCATGCTCTGAAACTCCTGCCCTGAATCTACTGCCCTAAAACTGATGCCGTGAAAATCATACCCTAAAACTCCGGCACTGAATCTACTGCCCTGAATCTGGTGACCTAAAACTCATGCACTGAACTACATGCCCTGAAACTCCTGCCCTGAATCTACTGCCCTGTAGCTCATACCCTGAATATCCTGCCCTGAAAGTCTTCCCCTGAATCTCCTGCCCTGAATCTCATGCCCTAAAAATCATTCCCTAAAACTCTGGCACTGAATCTACTGCCCTGAATCTCCTGCCCTAAAACTCATGCCCTGATCCACATGCCCTGAAACTCATTCCCTGAATCTCATGCCCTTAAACTCCTGTACTGAAAGTCATGCCCTGAAACTCCTGCCCTGAATCTAACGCCTTGAAACTAATGCCCTGAATCTCTGGCCCTGAAACTCATGCCCTGAATCTCATGCCCTAAAACGCCTGCCCTGAATCTCATGCCCTGAATCTCCTGCCCTGAAACTCATGCCCTGAATCTCGTGCCCTGTAACTCCTGCCCTGAATCTCAAGCCCGGAAACTACAGCCCTAAATCTCATGCCCTAAATCTCCGGTATTGAATCTCCCGCCCTGAAACTCCTGCCCTAAAACTCATGCCCTGAATCTCATGTCCTGAAACTCCTGTACTGAATGTCATGCCCTGAATCTCATGCCCTGAAACTCCTGCCCTGATTCTCACGACTTGAAACTAATGCCCTGAATCTCCGGCCCCGAAACTCATGCCCTGAATCTCATACCCTGAAACTCCTGCCCTGAATCTCATGCCCTGAAACACATGCCCTGAATCTCATACCCTGAATCTCCTGCCCTGAAACTCCTGCCCTGAATCACATGCCCTAAAACTCCTGCCCTGAATCTACTGCCCTGAAACTCATACCCTGAATTTCATGCCGTGAAACTCCTGTATTGAAAGTCATGCCCTGAATCTCATACCCTGAAACTCCTGCCCTGAATCTACAGCCCTGAATCTCATGCCCTGAAACTAATGCCCTGAATACCATGCCCTGAAACTCCTGCCCACAATCTCTTTTGTAGAAACTCATGCACTGAAACTCCTTCCCTGAATCTACAGCCCTGAATGTCATGCCCTGAATCTCCTGCCCTGAAACTCATGCCCTGAATCTCATGCCCTGAATCTCATGCCCTAAAACTCCTGCCCTGAATCTACAGCCCTGAATCTCATGCCCTGAAACGAATGCCCTGAAACTCCTGCCCACAATCTCTTCTGCAGAAACTCCTGCACTGAAACTCCTGCCCTGAATCTACAGCCCTGAAAGTCATGCCCTGAATCTCATGCCCTGAAACTCCTGCCCTGAATCTCCTGCCCTGAAACTCATACTGTGAAAATCATGCCCTAAAACTCCGGCACTGAATCTACTGCCCTGAATCTCCTGCCCTAAAACTCATGACCTGAATCACATACCCTGAAACTCATGCCATGAATCTCATGCCCTGAAACGCATGCCCTGAATCTCATGCCCTGAAACACATGCCCTGAATCTCATGGCCTGAATCTACTGCACTGAAACTCATGCCCTGAATCTCATGCCCTGAAACTCCTGCCCTGAATCTCAAGCCCTGAAACTACAGCCCTGAATCTCATGCCCTAAATCTCCGGCATTGAATCTCCCGCCCTGAATCTCCTGCCCTAAAACTCATGCCCTGAATCACAAACCCTGAAACTCATGCCGAATCTCATGCCCTGAAACACATGCCCTGAATCTCATGCCCTGAATCTCCTGCCCAGAAACTCATGCCCTGAATCTCATGCCTTGAAACTCCTGCCCAGAATCTCGAGCCCAGAATCTACAGCCCTGAATCTCATGCCCTGAAACTAATTCCCTGAATAAGATGCCCTGAAACTCCTGCCCACAATCTCTTGTGCAGAAACTCCTGCACTGAAACTCCTGCGCCGAATCTCATGCCCTGAAACTCCTGCCCAGAATCCCCTGCCCTGAAACTCATGCCCTGAATCTCATGCCCTGAAACACCAGCCCTGAAACTCCAGCACTGAAACTCCTGTTCTGAATCTCCTGCACTGAATCTCATGCCCTAAATCTCATGCCCTGAAACTCCTGCCCTGAATCTCCAGCCCTGAAACCACAGCGCTGAATCTCATGTCCTGAAAATCCTGCCCTGAATCTCTTCTGCTGAAACTCCAGCCCTGAAACTCCTACCCAGAATCTCCTGCCCTGAAACTCATGCCCTGAAACTCATGCCCTGAAACACATGCCCTGAAACTCATGCCCTGAATCTCATGCCCTGAAACTCCTGTACTGAATGTCATGCCCTGAATCTCATTCCCTGAAATTCCTGCCATGAATCTCATGCCTTGAAACTAATGCCCCGAATCTCCTGCCCTAAAATTCATGCCCTGAAAATCATGCCATAAAAATCTGGCACTGAATCTACTGCCCTGAATCTCCTGCCCTAAAACTCATGCCCTGAACCACATGCCCTGAAACTCATGCCCTGAATCTCATGCCCTGAAACTCCTGTACTGAAAGTCATGCCCTGAAACTCCTGCCCTGAATCTACAGCCCTGAAAGTCATGCACTGAATCTCATGCCCTGAAACTCCTGCCCTGAATCTCCTGCCCTGAAACTCATGCTGTGAAAATCATGCCCTAAAACTCCGGCACTGAATCTACTGCCCTGAATCTCCTGCCCTAAAACTCATGCCCTGAACCACATGCCCTGAAACTCCTGCCTTGAATCTCAAGCCCTGAAACTACAGCCCTGAATCTCATGCCCTAAATCTCCGGCATTGAATTTCCCGCCCTGAATCTCCTGCCCTAAAACTCATGCCCTGAACCACATGCCCTGAAACTCATGCCCTGAATCTCATGCCCCGAAACTCCTGTACTGAAAGCCATGCCCTGAATCTCCTGCCCTGAATCTAATGCCTTGAAACTAATGCCCTGAATCTCCGGCCCTGAAACTCATGCCCTGAATCTCATACCCTGAAACTCCTGCCCTGAATCTCATGCCCTCAAACACATGCCCTGAATCTCCTGCCCTGAAACTCATGCCCTGAATCTCATGCCCTGAAACTCCTGCCCTGAATCTCCTGCCCTGAAACTCATGCCCTGAAAATCATGCCCTGAAACTCCGGCACTGAATCTACTGCCCTGAATCTCCTGCCCTAAAACTCATGCACTGAACTACATGCCCTGAAACTCATGCCCTGAATCTCATGCCCTGAAAATCCTGTTCTGAAAGTCATGCCCTGAATCTCATGCCCTGAAACTCCTGCCCTGATCCTCATGCCCTGAAACACATGCCCTGAATCTCATGCCGTGAATCTCCTGCACTGAAACTCATGCCCTGAATCTCATGCCCTGAAACTCCTGCGCTGAATCTCAAGCCCTGAATCTCATGCCCTGAAACTAATGCCCTGAATAACATGCCCTGAAACTCCTGCCCACAATCTCTTCTGCAGAAACTCCTGCACTGAAACTCCTGCCCTGAATCTCCTGCCCTGAAACTCATGCCCTGAATCTCATGCCCTAAAACCACTGCACTGAATCTCCGGCCCTGAATCTCCTCCACTGAAACTCTTGCCCTGAATCTCATGCTCTGAAACTCCTGCCCTGAATCTACTGCCCTAAAACTGATGCCGTGAAAATCATACCCTAAAACTCCGGCACTGAATCTACTGCCCTGAATCTGGTGACCTAAAACTCATGCACTGAACTACATGCCCTGAAACTCCTGCCCTGAATCTACTGCCCTGTAGCTCATACCCTGAATATCCTGCCCTGAAAGTCTTCCCCTGAATCTCCTGCCCTGAATCTCATGCCCTAAAAATCATTCCCTAAAACTCTGGCACTGAATCTACTGCCCTGAATCTCCTGCCCTAAAACTCATGCCCTGATCCACATGCCCTGAAACTCATTCCCTGAATCTCATGCCCTTAAACTCCTGTACTGAAAGTCATGCCCTGAAACTCCTGCCCTGAATCTAACGCCTTGAAACTAATGCCCTGAATCTCTGGCCCTGAAACTCATGCCCTGAATCTCATGCCCTAAAACGCCTGCCCTGAATCTCATGCCCTGAATCTCCTGCCCTGAAACTCATGCCCTGAATCTCGTGCCCTGTAACTCCTGCCCTGAATCTCAAGCCCGGAAACTACAGCCCTAAATCTCATGCCCTAAATCTCCGGTATTGAATCTCCCGCCCTGAAACTCCTGCCCTAAAACTCATGCCCTGAATCTCATGTCCTGAAACTCCTGTACTGAATGTCATGCCCTGAATCTCATGCCCTGAAACTCCTGCCCTGATTCTCACGACTTGAAACTAATGCCCTGAATCTCCGGCCCCGAAACTCATGCCCTGAATCTCATACCCTGAAACTCCTGCCCTGAATCTCATGCCCTGAAACACATGCCCTGAATCTCATACCCTGAATCTCCTGCCCTGAAACTCCTGCCCTGAATCACATGCCCTAAAACTCCTGCCCTGAATCTACTGCCCTGAAACTCATACCCTGAATTTCATGCCGTGAAACTCCTGTATTGAAAGTCATGCCCTGAATCTCATACCCTGAAACTCCTGCCCTGAATCTACAGCCCTGAATCTCATGCCCTGAAACTAATGCCCTGAATACCATGCCCTGAAACTCCTGCCCACAATCTCTTTTGTAGAAACTCATGCACTGAAACTCCTTCCCTGAATCTACAGCCCTGAATGTCATGCCCTGAATCTCCTGCCCTGAAACTCATGCCCTGAATCTCATGCCCTGAATCTCATGCCCTAAAACTCCTGCCCTGAATCTACAGCCCTGAATCTCATGCCCTGAAACGAATGCCCTGAAACTCCTGCCCACAATCTCTTCTGCAGAAACTCCTGCACTGAAACTCCTGCCCTGAATCTACAGCCCTGAAAGTCATGCCCTGAATCTCATGCCCTGAAACTCCTGCCCTGAATCTCCTGCCCTGAAACTCATACTGTGAAAATCATGCCCTAAAACTCCGGCACTGAATCTACTGCCCTGAATCTCCTGCCCTAAAACTCATGACCTGAATCACATACCCTGAAACTCATGCCATGAATCTCATGCCCTGAAACGCATGCCCTGAATCTCATGCCCTGAAACACATGCCCTGAATCTCATGGCCTGAATCTACTGCACTGAAACTCATGCCCTGAATCTCATGCCCTGAAACTCCTGCCCTGAATCTCAAGCCCTGAAACTACAGCCCTGAATCTCATGCCCTAAATCTCCGGCATTGAATCTCCCGCCCTGAATCTCCTGCCCTAAAACTCATGCCCTGAATCACAAACCCTGAAACTCATGCCGAATCTCATGCCCTGAAACACATGCCCTGAATCTCATGCCCTGAATCTCCTGCCCAGAAACTCATGCCCTGAATCTCATGCCTTGAAACTCCTGCCCAGAATCTCGAGCCCAGAATCTACAGCCCTGAATCTCATGCCCTGAAACTAATTCCCTGAATAAGATGCCCTGAAACTCCTGCCCACAATCTCTTGTGCAGAAACTCCTGCACTGAAACTCCTGCGCCGAATCTCATGCCCTGAAACTCCTGCCCAGAATCCCCTGCCCTGAAACTCATGCCCTGAATCTCATGCCCTGAAACACCAGCCCTGAAACTCCAGCACTGAAACTCCTGTTCTGAATCTCCTGCACTGAATCTCATGCCCTAAATCTCATGCCCTGAAACTCCTGCCCTGAATCTCCAGCCCTGAAACCACAGCGCTGAATCTCATGTCCTGAAAATCCTGCCCTGAATCTCTTCTGCTGAAACTCCAGCCCTGAAACTCCTACCCAGAATCTCCTGCCCTGAAACTCATGCCCTGAAACTCATGCCCTGAAACACCAGCCCTGAAACTCCAGCACTGAAACTCCTGTCCTGAATCTCCTACCCTGAATCTCATGCCCTGAATCTCACGCCCTGAATCTCATGCCTTGAAACTAATGTCCTGAATCTCATACCCTGAAACTCCTGCCCTGAATCTCATGCCCTGAAACTCATGCCCTGAAACTCCTATACTGAATGTCCTGCCCTGAATATCAAGTCCTGAATCTACAGCCCTGAATCTCCTGCCCTGAAACTCATGCGCTGAATCTCATGCCCTGAAACTCCTGCCCTGAATCTCAAGCCCTGAATCTCATGCCCTGAAACTAATGCCCTGAATAGCATGCCCTGAAACTCCTGCCCATAATCTCTTCTGCAGAAACTCCTGCACTGAAACTCCTGCCCTGAATCTCCTGCCCTGAAACTCATGCCCTGAATCTCATGCCCTAAAACCACTGCACTGAATCTCCGGCCCTGAATCTCCTGCACTGAAACTCTTGCCCTGACTCTCATGCTCTGAAACTCCTGCCCTGACTCTACTGCACTGAAACTCATGCCCTGAATCTCATGCCCTGAAACTCCTGCCCTGAATCTCCTGCCCTGAAACTCATGCCGTGAAAATCATGCCCTAAAACTCCGGCACTGAATCTACAGCCCTGAATCTGGTGACCTAAAACTCATGCACTGAACTACATGCCCTGAAACTCCTGCCCTGAATCTACTGCCGTGAAGCACATGCCCTGAATCTCATGCCCTGAAAGTCTTGCCCTGAATCTCCTGCCCTGAAACTCATGCCCTGAAAATCATGCCCTAAAACTCTGGCACTGAATCTACTGCCCTGAATTTCCTGCCCTAAAACTCATGCCCTGAACTACATGCCCTGAAACTCATGCCCTGAATCTCATACCCTGAAACTCCTGTACTGAAAGTCATGCCATGAAACTCCTGCCCTGAATCTAATGCCTTGAAACTAATGCCCTGAATCTCCGGCCCCTGAAACTCATGCCCTGAATCTCCTGCCCAGAAACTCGAGCCCTGAATCTCATGCCCTGAAACTAATTACCTGAATAAGATGCCCAGAAACTCCTGCCCACAAACTCTTCTGCAGAAGCTCCTGCACTGAAACTCCTGCGCCGAATCTCATGCCCTGAAACTCCTGCCCAGAATCCCTCTGCCCTGAAACTCATGCCCTGAATCTCATGCCCTGAAACACCAGCCCTGAAACTCCAGCACTGAAACTCCTGTCCTGAATCTCCTGCACTGAATCTCATGCCCTAAATCTCATGCCCTGAAACTCCTGCCCTGAATCTCCAGCCCTGAAACCACAGCGCTGAATCTCATGTCCTGAAACTCCTGCCCTGAATCTCTTCTGCTGAAACTCCAGCCCTGAAACTCCTACCCAGAATCTCCTGCCCTGAAACTCATGCCCTGAAACTCATGCCCTGAAACTCATGCCCTGAAACACCAGCCCTGAAACTCCAGCACTGAAACTCCTGTCCTGAATCTCCTGCCCTGAATCTCATGCCCTGAATCTCATGCCCTGAATCGCATGCCTTGAAACTAATGCCCTGAATCTCCGGCCCTGAAACTCATGCCCTGAATCACATACCCTGAAACTCCTGCCCTGAATCTCATGCCCTGAAACTCATGCCCTGAAACTCCTGTACTGAATGTCCTGCCCTGAATATCAAGCCCTGAATCTACAGCCCTGAATCTCCTGCCCTGAAACTCATGCGCTGAATCTCATGCCCTGAAACTCCTGCCCTGAATCTCAAGCCCTGAATCTCATGCCCTGAAACTAATGCCCTGAATAGCATGCCCTGAAACTCCTGCCCATAATCTCTTCTGCAGAAACTCCTGCACTGAAACTCCTGCCCTGAAACTCATGCCCTGAAACTCATGCCCTGAATCTCATGCCCTAAAACCACTGCACTGAATCTCCGGCCCTGAATCTCCTGCACTGAAACTCTTGCCCTGAATCTCATGCTCTGAAACTCCTGCCCTGAATCTACTGCACTGAAACTCATGCCCTGAATCTCATGCCCTGAAACTCCTGCCCTGAATCTCCTGCCCTGAAACTCATGCCGTGAAAATCATGCCCTAAAACTCCGGCACTGAATCTACCCTGAATCTGGTGACCTAAAACTCATGCACTGAAACTACATGCCCTGAAACTCCTGCCCTGAATCTACTGCCGTGAAGCTCATGCCCTGAATCTCATGCCCTGAAAGTCTTGCCCTGAATCTCCTGCCCTGAAACTCATGCCCTGAAAATCATTGCCCTAAAACTCTGGCACTGAATCTACTGCCCTGAATCTCCTGCCCTAAAACTCAAGCCCTGATCCACATGCCCTGAAACTCATGCCCTGAATCTCATGCCCTGAAACTCCTGTACTGAAAGTCATGCCCTGAAACTCCTGCCCTGAATCTAATGCCTTGAAACTAATGCCCTGAATCTCCGGCTCTGAAACTCATACCCTGAATCTCATACCCTGAACTCACTGGCCCTCAATCTCATGCCCTGAAACACGTGCCCTGAATCTCATGCCCAGGAATCTCCTGCCCTGAAACTCATGCCCTGAATCTCATGCCCTAAAACTACTGCCCTGAATCTCATGCCCTGAATCTCCTGCCCTGAAACTCATGCCCTGAATCTCGTGCCCTGTAACTCCTGCCCTGAATCTCAAGCCCGCAAAACTGCAGCCCTGAATCTCATGCCCTAAATCTCCGGTATTGAATCTCCCGCCCTGAAACTCCTGCCCTATAACTCATGCCCTGAATCACATGCCCTGAAACTCATGCCCTGAATCTCATGCCCTGAAACTCCTGTACTGAATGTCATGCCCTGAATCTCATGCCCTGAAACTCCTGCCCTGAAATCTCACGCCTTGAAACTAATGCCCTGAATCTCCGGCCCCGAAACTCATGCCCTGAATCTCATACCCTGAAACTCCTGCCCTGAATCTCATGCCCTGAAACACATGCCCTGAATCTCATGCCCTGAATCTCCTGCCCTGAAACTCCTGCCCTGAATCTCAAGCCCTGAAACTACAGCCCTGAATCTCCTGCCCTGAATCTCATGCCCTGAAACTCCTGCCCTGAATCTCATGCCCTAAAACTCCTGCCCTGAATCTCAATTTCTGAAACTACAGCCCTGAATCTCATGCCCTAAATCTCCGGCATTGAATCTCCCGCCCTGAATCTCCTGCCCTAAAACTCATGCCCTGAATTTGATGCCCCTGAAACTCATGCCCTGTATCTCATGCCCTGAAACTCCTGTACTGAATGTCATGCCCTGAATCTCATGCCTGAAACTCCTGCCCTGTATCTCATGCCTTGAAACTAATGCCCTGAATCTCCGGCCCCGAAACTCATGGCCTGAATCTCATACCCTGAACTCCTGCCCTGAATCTACAGCCCTGAATCTCATGCCCTGAAACTAATTGCCCTGAATAACATGCCCTGAAACTCCTGCCCACAATCTCTTCTGCAGAAACTCCTGCACTGAAACTCCTTCCCTGAATCTCCTGTCCTGAAAGTCATGCCCTGAATTACCACGCCCTAAAACCCCTCCCCTGAATCTCATCACTTGAAACTCCTGTACTGAAAGTCATGCCCTGAATCTCATTCCCTGAATCTCCTGCCCTGAAACTCATGCCTGAATATCATGCCCTAAAACCACAGCACTGAATCTCCGGCCCTGAATCTCCTGCACTGAAACTCTTGCCCTGAATCTCATGCTCTGAAACTCCTGCCCTGAATGTACAGCCCTGAAACTCATGCCCTGAATCTCATGCCCTTGAAACCCTTGAAACTCCTGCCCTGAATCTCCAGCCCTGAAACTCATGACGTGAAAATCATGCCCTAAAACTCCAGCACTGAATCTCCTGCCCTGAAACTCATGCCCTGAATCTTATGCCCTGAAACTCCTGCCCTGAATCTCAAGCCCTGAAACTACAGCCCTGAATCTCATTCCCTAAATCTCCGGTATTGAATCTCCCGCCTTGAATCTCCTGCCCTAAAACTCATGCCCTGAATCACATGCCCTGAAACTCATGCCCTGAATCTCATGCCCTGAAAATCCTGTACTGAAAGTCATGCCCCGAATCTCATGCCCTGAAACTCCTGCCCTGAATCTACTGCCCTGAACCTCATGCCCTGAATCTCATGCTCTGAAACTCCTGCCCTGAATCTACAGCCCTGAAACTCATGCCCTGAATCTCATGCCCTGAATCTCATTCCCTGAATCTCCTGCCCTGAAACTCATGCCCTGAATCTCATGCCCTAAAACCACAGCACTGAATCTCCGGCCCTGAATCTCCTGCACTGAAACTCTTGCCCTGAATCTCATGCTCTGAAACTCCTGCCCTGAATCTACAGCCCTGAAACTCATGCCCTGAATCTCATGCCCTGAAACTCCTGCCCTGAATCTCCAGCCCTGAAACTCATGACGTGAAAATCATGCCCTAAAACTCCAGCACTGAATCTCCTGCCCTGAAACTCATGCCTGAATCTTATGCCCTGAAAATCCTCCCCTGAATCTCAAACCCTGAAACTACAGCCCTAAATCTCATTCCCTAAATCTCCGGTATTGAATCTCCCGCCTTGAATCTCCTGCCCTAAAACTCAGGCCCTGAATCACATGCCCTGAAACTCACGCCCTGAATCTCATGCCCTGAAAATCCTGTACTGAAGTCATGCCCGAATCTCATACCCTGAAACTCTTGCCCCGAATCTCCTGCCCTGAAACTCATGCCCTGAAAATCATGCCATAAAACTCTGGCACTGAATCTACTGCCCTGAATCTCCTGCCCTAAAACTCATGCCCTGAACCACATGCCCTGAAACTCCTGCCCTGAATCTCAAGCCCTGAAACTACAGCCCTGAATCTCATGCCCTAAATCTCCGGCCTTGAATCTCCCGCCCTGAATCTCCTGCCCTAAAACTCATGCCCTGAACCACATGCCCTGAAACTCATGCCCTGAATCTCATGCCCTGAAACTCCTGTACTGAAAGTCATGCCCTGAATCTCCTGCCCTGAATCTAATGCCTTGAAACTAATGCCCTGAATCTCCGGCCCTGAAACTCATGCCCTGAATCTCATACCCTGAAACTCCTGCCCTGAATCTCATGCCCTCAAACACATGCCCTGAATCTCATGCCCTGAATCTCCTGCCCTGAAACTCATGCCCTGAATCTCATGCCCTGAAACTCCTGCCTTGAATCTCATGCCCTAAAACTCCTGCCCTGAATCTACTGCCCTGAAACTCATACCCTGAATTTCATGCCGTGAAACTCCTATACTGAAAGTCATGCCCTGAATCTCATACCCTGAAACTCCTGAGCTGAATCTACAGCCCTGAATCTCATGCCCTGAAACTAATGCCCTGAATACCATGCCCTGAAACTCCTGCCCACAATCTCTTCTGCAGAAACTCCTGCACTGAAACTCTTGCCCTGAATCTACAGCCCTGAAAGTCATGCCCTGAATCTCATGCCCTGAAACTCCTGCTCTGAATCTCCTGCCCTGAAACTCATGCTGTGAAAAACATGCCCTAAAACTCCGGCACTGAATCTACTGCCCTGAATCTCCTGACCTAAAACTCAAGCACAGAACTACATGCCCTGAAACGCGTGCCCTGAATCTCATGCCCTGAAAATCCTCTACTGAAAGTCATGCCCTGAATCTCATACCCTGAAACTCCTGCCCTGAATCTCATGCCCTGAAACACATGCCCTGAATCTCATGCCCTGAATCTCATGCCCTGAAACTCCTGCCCTGAATCTCAAGCCCTGAAACTACAGCCCTGAATCTCATGCCCTAAATCTCCGGCATTGAATCTCCCGCCCTGAATCTCCTGCCCTAAAATTCATGCCATGAATCACAAACCCTGAAACTCATGCCCTGAATCTCATGCCCTGAAACACATGCCCTGAATCTCATGCCTTGAAACTCCTGCCCAGAATCTCGAGCCCTGAATCTACAGCCCTGAATCTCATGCCCTGAAACTAATTCCCTGAATAAGATGCCCTGAAACTCCTGCCCACAATCTCTTCTGCAGAAGCTCCTGCACTGAAACTCCTGCGCCGAATCTCATGCCCTGAAACTCCTGCCCAGAATCCCCTGCCCTGAAACTCATGCCCTGAATCTCATGCCCTGAAACACCAGCCCTGAAACTCCAGCACTGAAACTCCTGTCCTGAATCTCCTGCACTGAATCTCATGCCCTAAATCTCATGCCCTGAAACTCCTGCCCTGAATCTCCAGCCCTGAAACCACAGCGCTGAATCTCATGTCCTATAACTCCTGCCCTGAATCTCTTCTGCTGAAACACCAGCCCTGAAACTCCAGCACTGAAACTCCTGTCCTGAATCTCCTGCCCTGAATCTCATGCCCTGAATCTCATGCCCTGAATCTCATGCCTTGAAACTAAGGCCCTGAATCTCATGCCCTGAAACTCATGCCCTGAATCTCATGCCCTGAAATTCATGCCCTGAAACTCTTGTACTGAATGTCCTGCCCTGAATATCAAGCCCTGAATCTACAGCCCTGAATCTCCTGCCCTGAATCTCAAGCCCTGAATCTCATGCCCTGAAACTAATGCCCTGAATAACATGCCCTGAAACTCCTGCCCATAATCTCTTCTGCAGAAACGCCTGCACTGAAACTCCTACCCTGAATCTCCTGCCCTGAATCTCATGCCCTGAAACTCCTGCCCTGAATCTACTGCCCTGAATCTCATGCCCTGAAACTCCTGCCCTGAATCTACTGCCCTGAACCTCATGCCCTGAATCTCCTGCTCTGAAACTCATGCCCTTGAAAATCATGCCATAAATCTCTGGCACTGAATCTACTGCCCTGAATCTCCTGCCCTAAAACTCATGCCCTGAACCACATGCCCTGAAACTCATGCCCTGAATCTCAAGCCCTGAATCTCATGCCCTGACACTAATGCCCTGAAACTCCTGCCCATAATCTCTTCTGCAGAAACTCCTGCATTGAAACTCCTGCCCTGAATCTCCTGCCCTGAAACTCATGCCCTGAATCTCATGCCCCGAAACTCCTGCCCTGAATATACTGCCCTGAACCTCATGCCCTGAATCTCATGCCCTGAAACTCTTGCCCTGAATCTCCTGCCCTGAAACTCATGCCCTGAAAATCATGCCATAAAACTCTGGCACTGAATCTACTGCCCTGAATCTCCTGCCCTAAAACTCATGCCCTGAACCACATGCCCTGAAACTCATGCCCTGAATCTCATACCCTGAAACTCCTGCCCTGAATCTCATGCCCTCAAACACATGTCCTGAATCTCATGCCCTCAATCTCCTGCCCTGAAATTCATGCGCTGAATCACATGCCCTGAAACTCCTGCCCTGAATCTCAAGCCTGAATCTCATGCCCTGAAACTAATGCCCTGAATAACATGCCCTGAAACTCCTGCCCACAATCTCTTCTGCAGAAACTCCTGCACTGAAACTCCTGCCCTGAATCTCCTGCCCTGAAACTCATGCCCTGAATCTCATGCCCTAAAACCACTGCACTGAATCTCCGGCCCTGAATCTCCTCCACTGAAACTCTTGCCCTGAATCTCATGCTCTGAAACTCCTGCCCTGAATCTACTGCCCTAAAACTCATGCCGTGAAAATCATACCCTAAAACTCCTGCCCTGAATCTCCCGCCCTGAATCTCCTGCCCTAAAACTCATGCCCTGAACCACATACCCTAAATCTCCTGCCCTGAAACTCATGCCCTGAATCTCATGCCCTAAAACCACTGCACTGAATCTCCGGCCCTGAAACTCCTCCACTGAAACTCTTGCCCTGAATCTCATGCTCTGAAACTCCTGCCCTGAATCTACTGCCTTAAATCTCATGCCGTGAAAATCATGCCCTAAAACTCCGGCACTGAATCTACTGCCCTGAATCTGGTGACCTAAAATTCATGCACTGAACTCCATGCCCTGAAACTCCTGCCCTCAATCTACTGCCCTGTAGCTCATACCCTGAATCTCATGCCCTGAAAGTCTTGCCCTGAATCTCCTGCCCTGAAACTCTTGCCCTAAAAATCATGCCCTAAAACTCTGGCACTGAATCCACTGCCCTGAATCTCCTGCCCTAAAACTCATGCCCTGATCCACATGCCCTGAAACTCATGCCCTGAATCTCATGCCCTGAAACTCCTGTACTGAAAGTCATGCCCTGAAACTCCTGCCCTGAATCTAATGCCTTGAAACTAATGCCCTGAATCTCCGGCCCTGAAACTCATACCCTGAATCTCATACCCTGAAACTCCTGCCCTGAATCTCATGCCCTGAAACACATGCCCTGAATCTCATGTCCTGAATCTCCTGCCCTGAAACTCATGCCCTGAATCTCATGCCCTAAAACTCCTGCCCTGAATCTCATGCCCTGAATCTCCTGCCCTGAAACTCATGCCCTGAATCACATGCCCTGAAACTCATGCCCTGAATCTCATGCCCTGAAACTCCTGTACTGAATGTCATGCCCTGAATCTCATGCCCTGCAACTCCTGCCCTGAATCTCACGCCTTGAAACTAATGCCCTGAATCTCCGGCCCCGAAACTCATGCCCAGAAACTCATACCCTGAAACTCCTGCCCTGAATCTCATGCCCTGAAACACATGCCCTGAATCTCATGCCCTGAATCTCCTGCCCTGAAACTCCTGCCCTGAATCTCATGCCCTAAAACTCCTGCCCTGAATCTCAAGTTCTGAAACTACAGCCCTGAATCTCATGCCCTAAATCTCCGGCATTGAATCTCCCGCCCTGAATCTCCTGCCCTAAAACTCATGCCCTGAATCAGATGCCCTGAAACTCATGCCCTGAATCTCATGCCCTGAAACTCCAGCACTGAAACTCCTGTCCTGAATCTCCTACCCTGAATCTCATGCCCTGAATCTCACGCCCTGAATCTCATGCCTTGAAACTAATGTCCTGAATCTCATACCCTGAAACTCCTGCCCTGAATCTCATGCCCTGAAACTCATGCCCTGAAACTCCTATACTGAATGTCCTGCCCTGAATATCAAGTCCTGAATCTACAGCCCTGAATCTCCTGCCCTGAAACTCATGCGCTGAATCTCATGCCCTGAAACTCCTGCCCTGAATCTCAAGCCCTGAATCTCATGCCCTGAAACTAATGCCCTGAATAGCATGCCCTGAAACTCCTGCCCATAATCTCTTCTGCAGAAACTCCTGCACTGAAACTCCTGCCCTGAATCTCCTGCCCTGAAACTCATGCCCTGAATCTCATGCCCTAAAACCACTGCACTGAATCTCCGGCCCTGAATCTCCTGCACTGAAACTCTTGCCCTGACTCTCATGCTCTGAAACTCCTGCCCTGACTCTACTGCACTGAAACTCATGCCCTGAATCTCATGCCCTGAAACTCCTGCCCTGAATCTCCTGCCCTGAAACTCATGCCGTGAAAATCATGCCCTAAAACTCCGGCACTGAATCTACAGCCCTGAATCTGGTGACCTAAAACTCATGCACTGAACTACATGCCCTGAAACTCCTGCCCTGAATCCACTGCCGTGAAGCTCATGCCCTGAATCTCATGCCCTGAAAGTCTTGCCCTGAATCTCCTGCCCTGAAACTCATGCCCTGAAAATCATGCCCTAAAACTCTGGCACTGAATCTACTGCCCTGAATTTCCTGCCCTAAAACTCATGCCCTGAACTACATGCCCTGAAACTCATGCCCTGAATCTCATACCCTGAAACTCCTGTACTGAAAGTCATGCCATGAAACTCCTGCCCTGAATCTAATGCCTTGAAACTAATGCCCTGAATCTCCGGCCCTGAAACTCATGCCCTGAATCTCCTGCCCAGAAACTCGAGCCCTGAATCTCATGCCCTGAAACTAATTACCTGAATAAGATGCCCAGAAACTCCTGCCCACAAACTCTTCTGCAGAAGCTCCTGCACTGAAACTCCTGCGCCGAATCTCATGCCCTGAAACTCCTGCCCAGAATCCCCTGCCCTGAAACTCATGCCCTGAATCTCATGCCCTGAAACACCAGCCCTGAAACTCCAGCACTGAAACTCCTGTCCTGAATCTCCTGCACTGAATCTCATGCCCTAAATCTCATGCCCTGAAACTCCTGCCCTGAATCTCCAGCCCTGAAACCACAGCGCTGAATCTCATGTCCTGAAACTCCTGCCCTGAATCTCTTCTGCTGAAACTCCAGCCCTGAAACTCCTACCCAGAATCTCCTGCCCTGAAACTCATGCCCTGAAACTCATGCCCTGAAACTCATGCCCTGAAACACCAGCCCTGAAACTCCAGCACTGAAACTCCTGTCCTGAATCTCCTGCCCTGAATCTCATGCCCTGAATCTCATGCCCTGAATCGCATGCCTTGAAACTAATGCCCTGAATCTCCGGCCCTGAAACTCATGCCCTGAATCACATACCCTGAAACTCCTGCCCTGAATCTCATGCCCTGAAACTCATGCCCTGAAACTCCTGTACTGAATGTCCTGCCCTGAATATCAAGCCCTGAATCTACAGCCCTGAATCTCCTGCCCTGAAACTCATGCGCTGAATCTCATGCCCTGAAACTCCTGCCCTGAATCTCAAGCCCTGAATCTCATGCCCTGAAACTAATGCCCTGAATAGCATGCCCTGAAACTCCTGCCCATAATCTCTTCTGCAGAAACTCCTGCACTGAAACTCCTGCCCTGAAACTCATGCCCTGAAACTCATGCCCTGAATCTCATGCCCTAAAACCACTGCACTGAATCTCCGGCCCTGAATCTCCTGCACTGAAACTCTTGCCCTGAATCTCATGCTCTGAAACTCCTGCCCTGAATCTACTGCACTGAAACTCATGCCCTGAATCTCATGCCCTGAAACTCCTGCCCTGAATCTCCTGCCCTGAAACTCATGCCGTGAAAATCATGCCCTAAAACTCCGGCACTGAATCTACAGCCCTGAATCTGGTGACCTAAAACTCATGCACTGAACTACATGCCCTGAAACTCCTGCCCTGAATCTACTGCCGTGAAGCTCATGCCCTGAATCTCATGCCCTGAAAGTCTTGCCCTGAATCTCCTGCCCTGAAACTCATGCCCTGAAAATCATGCCCTAAAACTCTGGCACTGAATCTACTGCCCTGAATCTCCTGCCCTAAAACTCAAGCCCTGATCCACATGCCCTGAAACTCATGCCCTGAATCTCATGCCCTGAAACTCCTGTACTGAAAGTCATGCCTGAAACTCCTGCCCTGAATCTAATGCCTTGAAACTAATGCCCTGAATCTCCGGCTCTGAAAGTCATACCCTGAATCTCATACCCTGAAACTCCTGCCCTCAATCTCATGCCCTGAAACACGTGCCCTGAATCTCATGCCCAGAATCTCCTGCCCTGAAACTCATGCCCTGAATCTCATGCCCTAAAACTACTGCCCTGAATCTCATGCCCTGAATCTCCTGCCCTGAAACTCATGCCCTGAATCTCGTGCCCTGTAACTCCTGCCCTGAATCTCAAGCCCGCAAAACTGCAGCCCTGAATCTCATGCCCTAAATCTCCGGTATTGAATCTCCCGCCCTGAAACTCCTGCCCTATAACTCATGCCCTGAATCACATGCCCTGAAACTCATGCCCTGAATCTCATGCCCTGAAACTCCTGTACTGAATGTCATGCCCTGAATCTCATGCCCTGAAACTCCTGCCCTGAATCTCACGCCTTGAAACTAATGCCCTGAATCTCCGGCCCCGAAACTCATGCCCTGAATCTCATACCCTGAAACTCCTGCCCTGAATCTCATGCCCTGAAACACATGCCTGAATCTCATGCCCTGAATCTCCTGCCCTGAAACTCCTGCCCTGAATCTCAAGCCCTGAAACTACAGCCCTGAATCTCCTGCCCTGAATCTCATGCCCTGAAACTCCTGCCCTGAATCTCATGCCCTAAAACTCCTGCCCTGAATCTCAATTTCTGAAACTACAGCCCTGAATCTCATGCCCTAAATCTCCGGCATTGAATCTCCCGCCCTGAATCTCCTGCCCTAAAACTCATGCCCTGAATTTGATGCCCTGAAACTCATGCCCTGTATCTCATGCCCTGAAACTCCTGTACTGAATGTCATGCCCTGAATCTCATGCCCTGAAACTCCTGCCCTGTATCTCATGCCTTGAAACTAATGCCCTGAATCTCCGGCCCCGAAACTCATGGCCTGAATCTCATACCCTGAAACTCCTGCCCTGAATCTACAGCCCTGAATCTCATGCCCTGAAACTAATGCCCTGAATAACATGCCCTGAAACTCCTGCCCACAATCTCTTCTGCAGAAACTCCTGCACTGAAACTCCTTCCCTGAATCTCCTGTCCTGAAAGTCATGCCCTGAATTACACGCCCTAAAACCCCTCCCCTGAATCTCATCACTTGAAACTCCTGTACTGAAAGTCATGCCCTGAATCTCATTCCCTGAATCTCCTGCCCTGAAACTCATGCCCTGAATATCATGCCCTAAAACCACAGCACTGAATCTCCGGCCCTGAATCTCCTGCACTGAAACTCTTGCCCTGAATCTCATGCTCTGAAACTCCTGCCCTGAATGTACAGCCCTGAATCTCATGCCCTGAAAATCCTGTACTGAAAGTCATGCCCCGAATCTCATGCCCTGAAACTCCTGCCCTGAATCTCAAGCCCTGAAACTACAGCCCTGAATCTCCTGCCCTGAATCTCATGCCCTGAAACTCCTGCCCTGAATCTCATGCCCTAAAACTCCTGCCCTGAATCTCAATTTCTGAAACTACAGCCCTGAATCTCATGCCCTAAATCTCCGGCATTGAATCTCCCGCCCTGAATCTCCTGCCCTAAAACTCATGCCCTGAATTTGATGCCCTGAAACTCATGCCCTGTATCTCATGCCCTGAAACTCCTGTACTGAATGTCATGCCCTGAATCTCATGCCCTGAAACTCCTGCCCTGTATCTCATGCCTTGAAACTAATGCCCTGAATCTCCGGCCCCGAAACTCATGGCCTGAATCTCATACCCTGAAACTCCTGCCCTGAATCTACAGCCCTGAATCTCATGCCCTGAAACTAATGCCCTGAATAACATGCCCTGAAACTCCTGCCCACAATCTCTTCTGCAGAAACTCCTGCACTGAAACTCCTTCCCTGAATCTCCTGTCCTGAAAGTCATGCCCTGAATTACACGCCCTAAAACCCCTCCCCTGAATCTCATCACTTGAAACTCCTGTACTGAAAGTCATGCCCTGAATCTCATTCCCTGAATCTCCTGCCCTGAAACTCATGCCCTGAATATCATGCCCTAAAACCACAGCACTGAATCTCCGGCCCTGAATCTCCTGCACTGAAACTCTTGCCCTGAATCTCATGCTCTGAAACTCCTGCCCTGAATGTACAGCCCTGAATCTCATGCCCTGAAAATCCTGTACTGAAAGTCATGCCCCGAATCTCATGCCCTGAAACTCCTGCCCTGAATCTACTGCCCTGAACCTCATGCCCTGAATCTCATGCTCTGAAACTCCTGCCCTGAATCTACAGCCCTGAAACTCATGCCCTGAATCTCATGCCCTGAATCTCATTCCCTGAATCTCCTGCCCTGAAACTCATGCCCTGAATCTCATGCCCTAAAACCACAGCACTGAATCTCCGGCCCTGAATCTCCTGCACTGAAACTCTTGCCCTGAATCTCATGCTCTGAAACTCCTGCCCTGAATCTACAGCCCTGAAACTCATGCCCTGAATCTCATGCCCTGAAACTCCTGCCCTGAATCTCCAGCCCTGAAACTCATGACGTGAAAATCATGCCCTAAAACTCCAGCACTGAATCTCCTGCCCTGAAACTCATGCCCTGAATCTTATGCCCTGAAAATCCTCCCCTGAATCTCAAACCCTGAAACTACAGCCCTAAATCTCATTCCCTAAATCTCCGGTATTGAATCTCCCGCCTTGAATCTCCTGCCCTAAAACTCAGGCCCTGAATCACATGCCCTGAAACTCATGCCCTGAATCTCATGCCCTGAAAATCCTGTACTGAAAGTCATGCCCCGAATCTCATACCCTGAAACTCTTGCCCCGAATCTCCTGCCCTGAAACTCATGCCCTGAAAATCATGCCATAAAACTCTGGCACTGAATCTACTGCCCTGAATCTCCTGCCCTAAAACTCATGCCCTGAACCACATGCCCTGAAACTCCTGCCCTGAATCTCAAGCCCTGAAACTACAGCCCTGAATCTCATGCCCTAAATCTCCGGCCTTGAATCTCCCGCCCTGAATCTCCTGCCCTAAAACTCATGCCCTGAACCACATGCCCTGAAACTCATGCCCTGAATCTCATGCCCTGAAACTCCTGTACTGAAAGTCATGCCCTGAATCTCCTGCCCTGAATCTAATGCCTTGAAACTAATGCCCTGAATCTCCGGCCCTGAAACTCATGCCCTGAATCTCATACCCTGAAACTCCTGCCCTGAATCTCATGCCCTCAAACACATGCCCTGAATCTCATGCCCTGAATCTCCTGCCCTGAAACTCATGCCCTGAATCTCATGCCCTGAAACTCCTGCCTTGAATCTCATGCCCTAAAACTTCTGCCCTGAATCTACTGCCCTGAAACTCATACCCTGAATTTCATGCCGTGAAACTCCTATACTGAAAGTCATGCCCTGAATCTCATACCCTGAAACTCCTGAGCTGAATCTACAGCCCTGAATCTCATGCCCTGAAACTAATGCCCTGAATACCATGCCCTGAAACTCCTGCCCACAATCTCTTCTGCAGAAACTCCTGCACTGAAACTCTTGCCCTGAATCTACAGCCCTGAAAGTCATGCCCTGAATCTCATGCCCTGAAACTCCTGCTCTGAATCTCCTGCCCTGAAACTCATGCTGTGAAAAACATGCCCTAAAACTCCGGCACTGAATCTACTGCCCTGAATCTCCTGACCTAAAACTCAAGCACAGAACTACATGCCCTGAAACGCGTGCCCTGAATCTCATGCCCTGAAAATCCTCTACTGAAAGTCATGCCCTGAATCTCATACCCTGAAACTCCTGCCCTGAATCTCATGCCGTGAAACACATGCCCTGAATCTCATGCCCTGAATCTCATGCCCTGAAACTCCTGCCCTGAATCTCAAGCCCTGCAACTACAGCCCTGAATCTCATGCCCTAAATCTCCGGCATTGAATCTCCCGCCCTGAATCTCCTGCCCTAAAATTCATGCCCTGAATCACAAACCCTGAAACTCATGCCCTGAATCTCATGCCCTGAAACACATGCCCTGAATCTCATGCCTTGAAACTCCTGCCCAGAATCTCGAGCCCTGAATCTACAGCCCTGAATCTCATGCCCTGAAACTAATTCCCTGAATAAGATGCCCTGAAACTCCTGCCCACAATCTCTTCTGCAGAAGCTCCTGCACTGAAACTCCTGCGCCGAATCTCATGCCCTGAAACTCCTGCCCAGAATCCCCTGCCCTGAAACTCATGCCCTGAATCTCATGCCCTGAAACACCAGCCCTGAAACTCCAGCACTGAAACTCCTGTCCTGAATCTCCTGCACTGAATCTCATGCCCTAAATCTCATGCCCTGAAACTCCTGCCCTGAATCTCCAGCCCTGAAACCACAGCGCTGAATCTCATGTCCTATAACTCCTGCCCTGAATCTCTTCTGCTGAAACACCAGCCCTGAAACTCCAGCACTGAAACTCCTGTCCTGAATCTCCTGCCCTGAATCTCATGCCTGAATCTCATGCCTTGAAACTAAGGCCCTGAATCTCATGCCCTGAAACTCATGCCCTGAATCTCATGCCCTGAAATTCATGCCCTGAAACTCTTGTACTGAATGTCCTGCCCTGAATATCAAGCCCTGAATCTACAGCCCTGAATCTCCTGCCCTGAATCTCAAGCCCTGAATCTCATGCCCTGAAACTAATGCCCTGAATAACATGCCCTGAAACTCCTGCCCATAATCTCTTCTGCAGAAACTCCTGCACTGAAACTCCTACCCTGAATCTCCTGCCCTGAATCTCATGCCCTGAAACTCCTGCCCTGAATCTACTGCCCTGAACCTCATGCCCTGAATCTCATGCCCTGAAACTCCTGCCCTGAATCTACTGCCCTGAACCTCATGCCCTGAATCTCCTGCTCTGAAACTCATGCCCTTGAAAATCATGCCATAAATCTCTGGCACTGAATCTACTGCCCTGAATCTCCTGCCCTAAAACTCATGCCCTGAACCACATGCCCTGAAACTCATGCCCTGAATCTCCTGCCCTGAAACTCCTGCCCTGAATCTCAAGCCCTGAATCTCATGCCCTGACACTAATGCCCTGAAACTCCTGCCCATAATCTCTTCTGCAGAAACTCCTGCATTGAAACTCCTGCCCTGAATCTCCTGCCCTGAAACTCATGCCCTGAATCTCATGCCCCGAAACTCCTGCCCTGAATATACTGCCCTGAACCTCATGCCCTGAATCTCATGCCCTGAAACTCTTGCCCTGAATCTCCTGCCCTGAAACTCATGCCCTGAAAATCATGCCATAAAACTCTGGCACTGAATCTACTGCCCTGAATCTCCTGCCCTAAAACTCATGCCCTGAACCACATGCCCTGAAACTCATGCCCTGAATCTCATACCCTGAAACTCCTGCCCTGAATCTCATGCCCTCAAACACATGTCCTGAATCTCATGCCCTCAATCTCCTGCCCTGAAATTCATGCGCTGAATCACATGCCCTGAAACTCCTGCCCTGAATCTCAAGCCCTGAATCTCATGCCCTGAAACTAATGCCCTGAATAACATGCCCTGAAACTCCTGCCCACAATCTCTTCTGCAGAAACTCCTGCACTGAAACTCCTGCCCTGAATCTCCTGCCCTGAAACTCATGCCCTGAATCTCATGCCCTAAAACCACTGCACTGAATCTCCGGCCCTGAATCTCCTCCACTGAAACTCTTGCCCTGAATCTCATGCTCTGAAACTCCTGCCCTGAATCTACTGCCCTAAAACTCATGCCGTGAAAATCATACCCTAAAACTCCTGCCCTGAATCTCCCGCCCTGAATCTCCTGCCCTAAAACTCATGCCCTGAACCACATACCCTAAATCTCCTGCCCTGAAACTCATGCCCTGAATCTCATGCCCTAAAACCACTGCACTGAATCTCCGGCCCTGAAACTCCTCCACTGAAACTCTTGCCCTGAATCTCATGCTCTGAAACTCCTGCCCTGAATCTACTGCCTTAAATCTCATGCCGTGAAAATCATGCCCTAAAACTCCGGCACTGAATCTACTGCCCTGAATCTGGTGACCTAAAATTCATGCACTGAACTCCATGCCCTGAAACTCCTGCCCTGAATCTACGGCCCTGTAGCTCATACCCTGAATCTCATGCCCTGAAAGTCTTGCCCTGAATCTCCTGCCCTGAAACTCTTGCCCTAAAAATCATGCCCTAAAACTCTGGCACTGAATCCACTGCCCTGAATCTCCTGCCCTAAAACTCATGCCCTGATCCACATGCCCTGAAACTCATGCCCTGAATCTCATGCCCTGAAACTCCTGTACTGAAAGTCATGCCCTGAAACTCCTGCCCTGAATCTAATGCCTTGAAACTAATGCCCTGAATCTCCGGCCCTGAAACTCATACCCTGAATCTCATACCCTGAAACTCCTGCCCTGAATCTCATGCCCTGAAACACATGCCCTGAATCTCATGTCCTGAATCTCCTGCCCTGAAACTCATGCCCTGAATCTCATGCCCTAAAACTCCTGCCCTGAATCTCATGCCCTGAATCTCCTGCCCTGAAACTCATGCCCTGAATCTCGTGCCCTGTAACTCCTGCCCTGAATCTCAAGCCCGGAAACTACAGCCCTGAATCTCATGCCCTAAATCTCCGGTATTGAATCTCCCGCCCTGAAACTCCTGCCCTAAAACTCATGCCCTGAATCACATGCCCTGAAACTCATGCCCTGAATCTCATGCCCTGAAACTCCTGTACTGAATGTCATGCCCTGAATCTCATGCCCTGCAACTCCTGCCCTGAATCTCACGCCTTGAAACTAATGCCCTGAATCTCCGGCCCCGAAACTCATGCCCAGAAACTCATACCCTGAAACTCCTGCCCTGAATCTCATGCCCTGAAACACATGCCCTGAATCTCATGCCCTGAATCTCCTGCCCTGAAACTCCTGCCCTGAATCTCATGCCCTAAAACTCCTGCCCTGAATCTCAAGTTCTGAAACTACAGCCCTGAATCTCATGCCCTAAATCTCCGGCATTGAATCTCCCGCCCTGAATCTCCTGCCCTAAAACTCATGCCCTGAATCAGATGCCCTGAAACTCATGCCCTGAATCTCATGCCCTGAAATTCCTGTACTAAATGTCATGCCCTGAATCTCATGCCCTGAAACTCCTGCCCTGAATCTCAGGCCTTGAAACTAATGCCCTGAATCTCCGGCCCCGAAACTCATGCCCTGAATCTCATACCCTGAAACTCCTGCCCTGAATCTACAGCCCTGAATCTCATGCCCTGAAACTAATGCCCTCAATAACATGCCCTGAAACTCCTGCCCACAATCTCTTCTGCAGAAACTCCTGCACTGAAACTCCTTCCCTGAATCTCCTGTCCTGAAAGTCATGCCCTGAATTACACGCCCTGAAACCCCTCCCCTGAATCTCATGCCTTGAAACTCCTGTACTGAAAGTCATGCCCTGAATCTCATTCCCTGAATCTCCTGCACTGAAACTCATGCCCTGAACCTCATGCCCTAAAACCACAGCACTGAATCTCCGGCCCTGAATCTCCTGCACTGAAACTCTTGCCCTGAATCTCATGCTCTGAAACTCCTGCCCTGAATCTACAGCCCTGAAACTCCTGCCCTGAATCTCCTGCCCTGAAACTCATGACGTGAAAATCATGCCCTAAAACTCCAGCACTGAATCTCCTGCCCTGAAACTCATGCCCTGAATCTTATGCCCTGAAAATCCTGCCCTGAGTCTCAAGCCCTGAAACTACAGCCCTGAATCTCATTCCCTAAATCTCCGGCATTGAATCTCCCGCCTTGAATCTCCTGCCCTAAAACTCATGCCCTGAATCACATGCCCTGAAACTCATGCCCTGAATCTCATGCCCTGAAACTCCTGTACTGAATGTCATGCCCTGAATCTCATTCCCTGAAATTCCTGCCATGAATCTCATGCCTTGAAACTAATGCCCCGAATCTCCTGCCCTAAAATTCATGCCCTGAAAATCATGCCATAAAAATCTGGCACTGAATCTACTGCCCTGAATCTCCTGCCCTAAAACTCATGCCCTGAACCACATGCCCTGAAACTCATGCCCTGAATCTCATGCCCTGAAACTCCTGTACTGAAAGTCATGCCCTGAAACTCCTGCCCTGAATCTACAGCCCTGAAAGTCATGCACTGAATCTCATGCCCTGAAACTCCTGCCCTGAATCTCCTGCCCTGAAACTCATGCTGTGAAAATCATGCCCTAAAACTCCGGCACTGAATCTACTGCCCTGAATCTCCTGCCCTAAAACTCATGCCCTGAACCACATGCCCTGAAACTCCTGCCTTGAATCTCAAGCCCTGAAACTACAGCCCTGAATCTCATGCCCTAAATCTCCGGCATTGAATTTCCCGCCCTGAATCTCCTGCCCTAAAACTCATGCCCTGAACCACATGCCCTGAAACTCATGCCCTGAATCTAATGCCCTCAAACACATGCCCTGAATCTCCTGCCCTGAATCTAATGCCTTGAAACTAATGCCCTGAATCTCCGGCCCTGAAACTCATGCCCTGAATCTCATACCCTGAAACTCCTGCCCTGAATCTCATGCCCTCAAACACATGCCCTGAATCTCCTGCCCTGAAACTCATGCCCTGAATCTCATGCCCTGAAACTCCTGCCTTGAATCTCATGCCCTAAAACTCCTGCCCTGAATCTACTGCCCTGAAACTCATACCCTGAATTTCATGCCGTGAAACTCCTATACTGAAAGTCATGCCCTGAATCTCATACCCTGAAACTCCTGCCCTGAATCTACAGCCCTGAATCTCATGCCCTGAAACTAATGCCCTGAATACCATGCCCTGAAACTCCTGCCCACAATCTCTTCTGCAGAAACGCCTGCACTGAAACTCTTGCCCTGAATCTACAGCCCTGAAAGTCATGCCCTGAATCTCATGCCCTGAAACTCCTGCTCTGAATCTCCTGCCCTGAAACTCATGCTGTGAAAAACATGCCCTAAAACTCCGGCACTGAATCTACTGCCCTGAATCTCCTGCCCTAAAACTCAAGCACAGAACTACATGCCCTGAAACGCGTGCCCTGAATCTCATGCCCTGAAAATCCTCTACTGAAAGTCATGCCCTGAATCTCATACCCTGAAACTCCTGCCCTGAATCTCATGCCCTGAAACACATGCCCTGAATCTCATGCCCTGAATCTCATGCCCTGAAACTCCTGCCCTGAATCTCAAGCCCTGAAACTACAGCCCTGAATCTCATGCCCTAAATCTCCGGCATTGAATCTCCCGCCCTGAATCTCCTGCCCTAAAATTCATGCCCTGAATCACAAACCCTGAAACTCATGCCCTGAATCTCATGCCCTGAAACACATGCCCTGAATCTCATGCCCTGAATCTCCTGCCCAGAAACTCATGCCCTGAATCTCATGCCTTGAAACTCCTGCCCAGAAACTCGAGCCCTGAATCGACAGCCCTGAATCTCATGCCCTGAAACTAATTCCCTGAATAAGATGCCCTGAAACTCCTGCCCACAATCTCTTCTGCAGAAGCTCCTGCACTGAAACTCCTGCGCCGAATCTCATGCCCTGAAACTCCTGCCCAGAATCCCCTGCCCTGAAACTCATGTCCTGAATCTCATGCCCTGAAACACCAGCCCTGAAACTCCAGCACTGAAACTCCTGTCCTGAATCTCCTGCACTGAATCTCATGCCCTAAATCTCATGCCCTGAAACTCCTGCCCTGAATCTCCAGCCCTGAAACCACAGCGCTGAATCTCATGTCCTATAACTCCTGCCCTGAATCTCTTCTGCTGAAACTCCAGCCCTGAAACTCCTACCCAGAATCTCCTGCCCTGAAACTCATGCCCTGAAACACCAGCCCTGAAACTCCAGCACTGAAACTCCTGTCCTGAATCTCCTGCCCTGAATCTCATGCCCTGAATCTCATGCCCTGAATCTCATGCCTTGAAACTAAGGCCCTGAATCTCCGGCCCTGAAACTTATGCCCTGAATCTCATACCCTGAAACTCCTGCCCTGAATCTCATGCCCTGAAACTCATGCCCTGAATCTCATGCCCTGAAACTCATGCCCTGAAACTCTTGTACTGAATGTCCTGCCCTGAATATCAAGCCCTGAATCTACAGCCCTGAATCTCCTGCCCTGAAACTCATGCGCTGAATCTCATGCCCTGAAACTCCTGCCCTGAATCTCAAGCCCTGAATCTCATGCCCTGAAACTAATGCCCTGAATAACATGCCCTGAAACTCCTGCCCATAATCTCTTCTGCAGAAACTCCTGCACTGAAACTCCTACCCTGAATCTCCTGCCCTGAATCTCATGCCCTGAAACTCCTGCCCTGAATCTACTGCCCTGAACCTCATGCCCTGAATCTCATGCCCTGAAACTCCTGCCCTGAATCTACTGCCCTGAAACTCATGCCCTGAATCTCCTGCTCTGAAACTCATGCCCTTGAAAATCATGCCATAAATATCTGGCACTGAATCTACTGCCCTGAATCTCCTGCCTTAAAACTCATGCCCTGAACCACATGCCCTGAAACTCATGCCCTGAATCTCCTGCCCTGAAACTCCTGCCCTGAATCTCAAGCCCTGAATCTCATGCCCTGACACTAATGCCCTGAAACTCCTGCCCATAATCTCTTCTGCAGAAACTCCTGCATTGAAACTCCTGCCCTGAATCTCCTGCCCTGAAACTCATGCCCTGAATCTCATGCCCCGAAACTCCTGCCCTGAATCTCATGCCCTCAAACACATGTCCTGAATCTCATGCCCTCAATCTCCTGCCCTGAAATTCATGCGCTGAATCACGTGCCCTGAAACTCCTGCCCTGAATCTCAAGCCCTGAATCTCATGCCCTGAAACTAATGCCCTGAATAACATGCCCTGAAACTCCTGCCCACAATCTCTTCTGCAGAAACTCCTGCACTGAAACTCCTGCCCTGAATCTCCTGCCCTGAAACTCATGCCCTGAATCTCATGCCCTAAAACCACTGCACTGAATCTCCGGCCCTGAATCTCCTCCACTGAAACTCTTGCCCTGAATCTCATGCTCTGAAACTCCTGCCCTGAATCTACTGCCCTAAAACTCATGCCGTGAAAATCATGCCCTAAAACTCCGGCACTGAATCTACTGCCCTGAATCTGGTGACCTAAAACTCATGCACTGAACTACATGCCCTGAAACTCCTGCCCTGAATCTACTGCCCTGTAGCTCATACCCTGAATATCCTGCCCTGAAAGTCTTGCCCTGAATCTCCTGCCCTGAATCTCATGCCCTAAAAATCATTCCCTAAAACTCTGGCACTGAATCTACCGCCCTGAATCTCCTGCCCTAAAACTCATGCCCTGATCCACATGCCCTGAAACTCATTCCCTGAATCTCATGCCCTTAAACTCCTGTACTGAAAGTCATGCCCTGAAACTCCTGCCCTGAATCTAATGCCTTGAAACTAATGCCCTGAATCTCCGGCCCTGAAACTCATGCTCTGAATCTCATACCCTGAAACTCCTGCCCTGAATCTCATGCCCTGAAACACATGCCCTGAATCTCATGTCCTGAATCTCCTGCCCTGAAACTCATGCCCTGAATCTCATGCCCTAAAACTCCTGCCCTGAATCTCATGCCCTGAATCTCCTGCCCTGAAACTCATGCCCTGAATTTTATGCCCTGTAACTCCTGCCCTGAATCTCAAGCCCGGAAACTACAGCCCTGAATCTCATGCCCTAAATCTCCGGTATTGAATCTCCCGCCCTGAAACTCCTGCCCTAAAACTCATGCCCTGAATCACATGCCCTGAAACTCATGCCCTGAATCTCATGCCCTGAAACTCCTGTACTGAATGTCATGCCCTGAATCTCATGCCCTGAAACTCCGGCCCTGAATCTCACGACTTGAAACTAATGCCCTGAATCTCCGGCCCCGAAACTCATGCCCTGAATCTCATACCCTGAAACTCCTGCCCTGAATCTCATGCCCTGAAACACATGCCCTGAAGCTCCTGCCCTGAATCTCATGCCCTAAAACTCCTGCCCTGAAACTACAGCCCTGAATCTCATGCCCTAAATCTCCGGCATTGAATCTCCCGCCCTGAATCTCCTGCCCTAAAACTCATGCCCTGAATCAGATGCCCTGAAACTCATGCCCTGAATCTCATGCCCTGAAACTCCTGAACTGAATGTCATGCCCTGAATCTCATGCCCTGAAACTCCTGCCCTGAATCTCAGGCCTTGAAACTAATGCCCTGAATCCCCGGCCCCGAAACTCATGCCCTGAATCTCATACCCTGAAACTCCTGCCCTGAATCTACAGCCCGGAATCTCATGCCCTGAAACTAATGCCCTGAATAAAATGCCCTGAAACTCCTGCCCACAATCTCTTCTGCAGAAACTCCTGCACTGAAACTCCTTCCCTGAATCTCCTGTGCTGAAAGTCATGCCCTGAATTACACGCCCTGAAACCCCTCCCCTGAATCTCATGCCTTGAAACTCCTGTACTGAAAGTCATGCCCTGAATCTCATTCCCTGAATCTCCTGCCCTGAAACTCATGCCCTTTACCTCATGCCCTAAAACCACAGCACTGAATCTCCGGCCCTGAATCTCCTGCACTGAAACTCTTGCCCTGAATCTCATGCTCTGAAACTCCTGCCCTGAATCTCCTGCCCTGAAACTCATGACGTGAAAATCATGCCCTAAAACTCCAGCACTGAATCTCCTGCCCTGAAACTCATGCCCTGAATCTTATGCCCTGAAAATCATGCCCTGAATCTCAAGCCCTGAAACTACAGCCCTGAATCTCATTCCCTAAATCTCCGGCATTGAATCTCCCGCCTTGAATCTCCTGCCCTAAAACTCATGCCCTGAATCACATGCCCTGAAACTCATGCCCTGAATCTCATGCCCCGAAACTCCTGTACTGAATGTCATGCCCTGAATCTCATTCCCTGAAACTCCTGCCCTGAATCTCATGCCTTGAACCTAATGCCCTGAATCTCATACCCTGAAACTCCTGCCCTGAATCTACAGCCCTGAATCTCATGCTCTGAAACTAATGCCCTGAATAACATGCCCTGAAACTCCTGCCCACAATCTCTTCTGCAGAAACTCCTGCACTGAAACTCCTGCCCTGAATCTCCTGCCCTGAAATTCATGCCCTGAATCTCATGCCCTAAAACCACAGCTCTCAATCTCCGGCCCTGAATCTCCTGCACTGAAACTCTTGCCCTGAATCTCATACTCCGAAACTCCTGCCCTGATTCTACTGCCCTGAATCTCATGCCCTGAAACTCCTGCCCTGAATCTCCTGCCCTGAAACTCATGCCGTGAAAATCATGCCCTAAAACTCCGGCACTGAATCTACTGCCCTGAATCTCCTGCCCTAAAACTCATGCACTGAACTACATGCCCTGAAACGCATGCCCTGAATCTCATACCCTGAAACTCCTGCCCTGAATCTACAGCCCGGAATCTCATGCCCTGAAACTAATGCCCTGAATAAAATGCCCTGAAATTCCTGCCCACAATCTCTTCTGCAGAAACTCCTGCACTGAAACTCCTTCCCTGAATCTCCTGTGCTGAAAGTCATGCCCTGAATTACACGCCCTGAAACCCCTCCCCTGAATCTCATGCCTTGAAACTCCTGTACTGAAAGTCATGCCCTGAATCTCATTCCCTGAATCTCCTGCCCTGAAACTCATGCCCTTTACCTCATGCCCTAAAACCACAGCACTGAATCTCCGGCCCTGAATCTCCTGCACTGAAACTCTTGCCCTGAATCTCATGCTCTGAAACTCCTGCCCTGAATCTCCTGCCCTGAAACTCATGACGTGAAAATCATGCCCTAAAACTCCAGCACTGAATCTCCTGCCCTGAAACTCGTGCCCTGAATCTTATGCCCTGAAAATCCTGCCCTGAATCTCAAGCCCTGAAACTACAGCCCTGAATCTCATTCCCTAAATCTCCGGCATTGAATCTCCCGCCTTGAATCTCCTGCCCTAAAACTCATGCCCTGAATCACATGCCCTGAAACTCATGCCCTGAATCTCATGCCCCGAAACTCCTGTACTGAATGTCATGCCCTGAATCTCATTCCCTGAAACTCCTGCCCTGAATCTCATGCCTTGAAACTAATGCCCTGAATCTCATACCCTGAAACTCCTGCCCTGAATCTACAGCCCTGAATCTCATGCCCTGAAACTAATGCCCTGAATAACATGCCCTGAAACTCCTGCCCACAATCTCTTCTGCAGAAACTCCTGCACTGAAACTCCTGCCCTGAATCTACAGCCCTGAAAGTCATGCCTTGAATCTCATGCCCTGAAACTCCTGTCCTGAATCTCCTGCCCTGAAACTCATGCTGTGAAAATCATGCCCTAAAACTCCGGCACTGAATCTACTGCCCTGAATCTCCTTCCCTAAAACTCATGCACGGAACTACATGCCCTGAAACTCATGCCCTGAATCTCATGCCCTGAAAACCCTCTACTGAAAGTCATGCCCGGAATCTCATACCCTGACACTCCTGCCCTGAATCTCATGCCCTGAAACACATGCCTTGAATCTCATGCCCTGAAACTCCTGTCCTGAATCTCCTGCCCTGAAACTCATGCTGTGAAAATCATGCCCTAAAACTCCGGCACTGAATCTACTGCCCTGAATCTCCTTCCCTAAAACTCATGCACGGAACTACATGCCCTGAAACTCATGCCCTGAATCTCATGCCCTGAAAATCCTCTACTGAAAGTCATGCCCTGAATCTTATACCCTGAAACTCCTGCCCTGAATCTCATGCCCTGAAACACATGCCCTGAATCTCATGCCCTGAATCTCCTGCCCTGATCCACATGCCCTGAAACTCATGCCCTGAATCTCATGCCCTGAAACTCCTATACTGAAAGTCATGCCCTGAAACTCCTGCCCTGAATCTAATGCCTTGAAACTAATGCCCTGAATCTCCGGCCCTGAAACTCATACCCTGAATCTCATACCCTGAAACTCCTGCCCTGAATCTCATGCCCTGAAACACATGCCCTCAATCTCATGCCCTGAATCTCCTGCCCTGAAACTCATGCCCTGAATCTCATGCCCTAAAACTCCTGCCCTGAATCTCATGCCCTGAATCTCCTGCCCTGAAACTCATGCCCTGAATCTCGTGCCCTGCAACTCCTGCCCTGAATCTCAAGCCCGGAAACTACAGCCCTGAATCTCATGCCCTAAATCTCTGGTATTGAATCTCCCGCCCTGAAACTCCTGCCATAAAACTCATGCCCTGAATCACATGCCCTGAAACTCATGCCCTGAATCTCATGCCCTGAAACTCCTGTACTGAATGTCATGCCCTGAATCTCATGCCCTGAAACTCCTGCCCTGAATCTCATGCCCTCAAACACATGCCCTGAATCTCATGCCCTGAATCTCCTGCCCTGAAACTCATGCCCTGAATCTCATGCCCTGAATCTCATGCCCTAAAACTCCTGCCCTGAATCTACAGCCCTGAATCTCATGCCCTGAAACGAATGCCCTGAATACCATGCCCTGAAACTCCTGCCCACAATCTCTTCTGCAGAAACTCCTGCACTGAAACTCCTGCCCTGAATCTACAGCCCTGAAAGTCATGCCTTGAATCTCATGCCCTGAAACTCCTGTCCTGAATCTCCTGCCCTGAAACTCATGCTGTGAAAATCATGCCCTAAAACTCCGGCACTGAATCTACTGCCCTGAATCTCCTTCCCTAAAACTCATGCACGGAACTACATGCCCTGAAACTCATGCCCTGAATCTCATGCCCTGAAAATCCTCTACTGAAAGTCATGCCCGGAATCTTATACCCTGAAACTCCTGCCCTGAATCTCATGCCCTGAAACACATGCCCTGAATCTCATGCCCTGAATCTCCTGCCCTGATCCACATGCCCTGAAACTCATGCCCTGAATCTCATGCCCTGAAACTCCTATACTGAAAGTCATGCCCTGAAACTCCTGCCCTGAATCTAATGCCTTGAAACTAATGCCCTGAATCTCCGGCCCTGAAACTCATACCCTGAATCTCATACCCTGAAACTCCTGCCCTGAATCTCATGCCCTGAAACACATGCCCTCAATCTCATGCCCTGAATCTCCTGCCCTGAAACTCATGCCCTGAATCTCATGCCCTAAAACTCCTGCCCTGAATCTCATGCCCTGAATCTCCTGCCCTGAAACTCATGCCCTGAATCTCGTGCCCTGCAACTCCTGCCCTGAATCTCAAGCCCGGAAACTACAGCCCTGAATCTCATGCCCTAAATCTCTGGTATTGAATCTCCCGCCCTGAAACTCCTGCCATAAAACTCATGCCCTGAATCACATGCCCTGAAACTCATGCCCTGAATCTCATGCCCTGAAACTCCTGTACTGAATGTCATGCCCTGAATCTCATGCCCTGAAACTCCTGCCCTGAATCTCACGCCTTGAAACTAATGCCCTGAATCTCCGGCCCTGAAACTCATGCCCTGAATCTCATACCCTGAAACTCCTGCCCTGAATCTCATGCCCTGAAACACATGCCCTGAATCTCATGCCCTGAATCTCCTGCCCTGAAACTCCTGCCCTGAATCTCATGCCCTGAAACTCCTGCCCTGAATCTCATGCCCTAAAACTCCTGCCCTGAATCTCAAGTTCTGAAACTACAGCCCGGAATCTCATGCCCTAAATCTCCGGCATTGAATCTCCCGCCCTGAATCTCCTACCCTAAAACTCATGCCCTGAATCAGATGCCCTGAAACTCATGCCCTGAATCTCATGCCCTGAAACTCCTGTACTGAATATCATGCCCTGAATCTCATGTCCTGAAACTCCTGCCCTGAATCTCAGGCCTTGAAACTAATGCCCTGAATCTCCGGCCCCGAAACTCATGCCCTGAATCGCATACCCTGAAACTCCTGCCCTGAATCTACAGCCCTGAATCTCATGCCCTGAAACTAATGCCCTCAATAACATGCCCTGAAACTCCTGCCCACAATCTCTTCTGCAGAAACTCCTGCACTGAAACTCCTTCCCTGAATCTTCTGTCCTGAAAGTCATGCCCTGAATTACACGCCCTGAAACCCCTCCCCTGAATCTCATGCCTTGAAACTCCTGTACTGAAAGTCATGCACTGAATCTCATTCCCTGAATCTCCTGCACTGAAACTCATGCCCTGAACCTCATGCCCTAAAACCACAGCACTGAATCTCCGGTCCTGAATCTCCTGCACTAAAACTCTTGCCCTGAATCTCATGCTCTGAAACTCCTGCCCTGAATCTACAGCCCTGAAACTCATGCCCTGAATCTCATGCCCTGAAACTCCTGCCCTGAATCTCCTGCCCTGAAACTCATGCCCTGAATCTTATGCCCTGAAAATCCTGCCCTGAGTCTCAAGCCCTGAAACTACAGCCCTGAATCTCATTCCCTAAATCTCCGGCATTGAATCTCCCGCCTTAAATCTCCTGCCCTAAAACTCATGCCCTGAATCACATGCCCTGAATCTCATGCCCTGAATCTCATGCCCTGAAACTCCTGTACTGAATGTCATGCCCTGAATCTCATTCCCTGAAATTCCTGCCATGAATCTCATGCCTTGAAACTAATGCCCCGAATCTCCTGCCCTAAAATTCATGCCCTGAAAATCATGCCATAAAACTCTGGCACTGAATCTACTGCCCTGAATCTCCTGCCCTAAAACTCATGCCCTGAACCACATGCCCTGAAACTTCTGTACTAAAAGTCATGCCCTGAAACTCCTGCCCTGAATCTGCAGCCCTGAAAGTCATGCCCTGAATCTCATGCCCTGAAACTCCTGCCCTGAATCTCCTGCCCTGAAACTCATGCTGTGAAAAACATGCCCTAAAACTCCGGCACTGAATCTACTGCCCTGAATCTCCTTCCCTAAAACTCATGCACGGAACTACATGCCCTGAAATTCATGCCCTGAATCTCATGCCCTGAAAATCCTCTACTGAAAGTCATGTCCTGAATCTCATACCCTGAAACTCCTGCCCTGAATCTCATGCCCTGAAACACATGCCCTGAATCTCATGCCCTGAATCTACTGCCCTGAAACTCATACCCTGAATCTCATGCCCTGAAACTCCTGCCCTGAATCTCAAGCCCTGAAACTACAGCCCTGAATCTCATGCCCTAAATCTCCGGCATTGAATCTCCCGCCCTGAATCTCCTGCCCTAAAACTCATGCCCTGAACCACATGCCCTGAAATTCATGCCCTGAATCTCATGCCCTGAAAATCCTCTACTGAAAGTCATGTCCTGAATCTCATACCCTGAAACTCCTGCCCTGAATCTCATGCCCTGAAACACATGCCCTGAATCTCATGCCCTGAATCTACTGCCCTGAAACTCATACCCTGAATCTCATGCCCTGAAACTCCTGCCCTGAATCTCAAGCCCTGAAACTACAGCCCTGAATCTCATGCCCTAAATCTCCGGCATTGAATCTCCCGCCCTGAATCTCCTGCCCTAAAACTCATGCCCTGAACCACATGCCCTGAAACTCATGCCCTGAATCTCATGCCCTGAAACTCCTGTACTGAAAGTCATGCCCTGAAACTCCTGCCCTGAATCTAATGGCTTGAAACTAATGCCCTGAATCTCCTGCCCTGAAACTCATGCCCTGCATCTCATGCCCTGAAACTCCTGCCCTGAATCTCATGCCCTAAAACTCCTGCCCTGAATCTACTGCCCTGAAACTCATACCCTGAATTTCATGCCGTGAAACTCCTGTATTGAAAGTCATGCCCTGAATCTCATACCCTGAAACTCCCGCCCTGAATCTACAGCCCTGAATCTCATGCCCTGAAACTAATGCCCTGAATACCATGCCCTGAAACTCCTGCCCACAATCTCTTCTGCAGAAACTCCTGCACTGAAACTCCTGCCCTGAATCTACAGCCCTGAATGTCATGCCCTGAATCTCATGCCCTGAAACTCCTGCCCTGAATCTCCTGCCCTGAAACTCATGCTGTGAAAATCATGCCCTAAAACTCCGGCACTGAATCTACTGCCCTGAATCTCCTGCCTTGTAACTAATGCCCTGAATCTACTGCCCTGAAACCCATACCCTGAATTTCATGCCGTGAAACTCCTGTACTGAAAGTCATCCCCTGAATCTCATACCCTGAAACTCCTGCCCTGAATCTACAGCCCTGAATCTCAAGCCCTGAAACTACAGCCCTGAATCTCCTGCCCTGAATCTCCTGCCCTAAAACTCATGCCCTGAATCACAAACCCTGAAACTCATGCCCTGAATCTCATGCTCTGAAACACATGCCCTGAATCTCATGCCCTGAATCTCCTGCCCAGAAACTCGAACCCTGAATCTCATGCCCTGAAACTAATTCCCTGAATAAGATGCCCTGAAACTCCTGCCCACAATCTCTTCTGCAGAAGCTCCTGCACTGAAACTCCTGCGCCGAATCTCATGCCCTGAAACTCCTGCCCAGAATCCCCTGCCCTGAAACTCATGCCCTGAATCTCATGCCCTGAAACACCAGCCCTGAAACTCCAGCACTGAAACTCCTGTCCTGAATCTCCTGCACTGAACCTCATGCCCTAAATCTCATGCCCTGAAACTCCTGCCCTGAATCTCCAGCCCTGAAACCACAGCGCTGAATCTCATGTCCTGAAACTCCTGCCCTGAATCTCTTCTGCTGAAACTCCAGCCCTGAAACTCCTACTCAGAATCTCCTGCCCTGAAACTCATGCTCTGAAACTCATGCCCTAAAACACCAGCCCTGAAACTCCAGCACTGAAACTCCTGTCCTGAATCTCCTGCCCTGAATCTCATGCCCTGAATCTCATGCCCTGAATCTCATGCCTTGTAACTAATGCCCTGAATCTCCGGCCCTGAAACTCATGCCCTGAATCTCATACCCTCAAACTCCTGCCCTGAATCTCATGCCCTGAAACTCATGCCCTGAATCTCATGCCCTGAAACTCATGCCCTGAAACTCCTGTACTGAATGTCCTGCGCTGAATATCAAGCCCTGAAACTCATGCGCTGAATCTCATGCCCTGAAACTAATGCCCTGAATAACAAGCCCTGAAACTCCTGCCCATAATCTCTTCTGCAGAAACTCCTGCACTGAAACTCCTGCCCTGAATCTCCTGCCCTGAAACTCATGCCCTGAATCTCATGCCCTAAAACCACTGCACTGAATCTCCGGCCCTGAATCTCCTGCACTGAAACTCTTGCCCTGAATCTCATGCTCTGAAACTCCTGCCCTGAATCTAATGCCCTGAAACTCATGCCCTGAATCTCATGCCCTGAAACTCCTGCCCTGACTCTCATGCCCTGAATCTAATGTCCTGAATCTCATGCCCTGAAATTCCTGCCCTGAATCTCATGCCCTGAAACTCATGCCCTGAATCTCATGCCCTGAAACTCCTGCCCAGAATCCCCTGCCCTGAAACTCAAGCCCTGAAACTACAGCCCTGAATCTCCTGCCCTGAATCTCCTGCCCTAAAACTCATGCCCTGAATCACAAACCCTGAAACTCATGCCCTGAATCTCATGCTCTGAAACACATGCCCTGAATCTCATGCCCTGAATCTCCTGCCCAGAAACTCGAACCCTGAATCTCATGCCCTGAAACTAATTACCTGAATAAGATGCCCTGAAACTCCTGCCCACAATCTCTTCTGCAGAAGCTCCTGCACTGAAACTCCTGCGCCGAATCTCATGCCCTGAAACTCCTGCCCAGAATCCCCTGCCCTGAAACTCATGCCCTGAATCTCATGCCCTGAAACACCAGCCCTGAAACTCCAGCACTGAAACTCCTGTCCTGAATCTCCTGCACTGAACCTCATGCCCTAAATCTCATGCCCTGAAACTCCTGCCCTGAATCTCCAGCCCTGAAACCACAGCGCTGAATCTCATGTCCTGAAACTCCTGCCCTGAATCTCTTCTGCTGAAACTCCAGCCCTGAAACTCCTACTCAGAATCTCCTGCCCTGAAACTCATGCTCTGAAACTCATGCCCTAAAACACCAGCCCTGAAACTCCAGCACTGAAACTCCTGTCCTGAATCTCCTGCCCTGAATCTCATGCCCTGAATCTCATGCCCTGAATCTCATGCCTTGTAACTAATGCCCTGAATCTCCGGCCCTGAAACTCATGCCCTGAATCTCATACCCTCAAACTCCTGCCCTGAATCTCATGCCCTGAATCTCATGCCCTGAAACACCAGCCCTGAAACTCCAGCACTGAAACTCCTGTCCTGAATCTCCTGCACTGAACCTCATGCCCTAAATCTCATGCCCTGAAACTCCTGCCCTGAATCTCCAGCCCTGAAACCACAGCGCTGAATCTCATGTCCTGAAACTCCTGCCCTGAATCTCTTCTGCTGAAACTCCAGCCCTGAAACTCCTACTCAGAATCTCCTGCCCTGAAACTCATGCTCTGAAACTCATGCCCTAAAACACCAGCCCTGAAACTCCAGCACTGAAACTCCTGTCCTGAATCTCCTGCCCTGAATCTCATGCCCTGAATCTCATGCCCTGAATCTCATGCCTTGTAACTAATGCCCTGAATCTCCGGCCCTGAAACTCATGCCCTGAATCTCATACCCTCAAACTCCTGCCCTGAATCTCATGCCCTGAAACTCATGCCCTGAATCTCATGCCCTGAAACTCATGCCCTGAAACTCCTGTACTGAATGTCCTGCGCTGAATATCAAGCCCTGAAACTCATGCGCTGAATCTCATGCCCTGAAACTCCTGCCCTGAATCTCAAGCCCTGAATCTCATGCCCTGAAACTAATGCCCTGAATAACATGCCCTGAAACTCCTGCCCATAATCTCTTCTGCAGAAACTCCTGCACTGAAACTCCTGCCCTGAATCTCCTGCCCTGAAACTCATGCCCTGAATCTCATGCCCTAAAACCACTGCACTGAATCTCCGGCCCTGAATCTCCTGCACTGAAACTCTTGCCCTGAATCTCATGCTCTGAAACTCCTGCCCTGAATCTAATGCCCTGAAACTCATGCCCTGAATCTCATGCCCTGAAACTCCTGCCCTGACTCTCATGCCCTGAATCTAATGTCCTGAATCTCATGCCCTGAATCTACTGTCCTGAAACTCATGCCCTGAATCTCAAGCCCTGAAACTACAGCCCTTAGTTTCATGCCCTAAATCTCCGGCATTGAATCTCCCGCCCTGAATCTCCAGCCCTAAAACTCATGCCCTGAAACTCATGCCCTGAATCTCATGCCCTAAAGCCACTGCACTGAATCTCCGGCCCTGAATCTCCTGCACTGAAACTCATGCCCTGAATCTCATGCCGCAAAACCACTGCACTGAATCTCCGGCCCTGAATCTCCTGCACTGAAACTCTTGCCCTGAATCTCATGCTCTGAAACTCCTGCCCTGAATCTACAGCCCTGAAAGTCATGCCCTGAATCTCATGCCCTGAAACTCCTGCCCTGAATCTCCTGCCCTGAAACTCATGCCCTGAAAATCATGCCCTGAAACTCCGGCACTGAATCTACTGCCCTGAATCTCCTGCCCTAAAACTCATGCACTGAACTACATGCCCTGAAACTCATGCCCTGAATCTCATGCCCTGAAAATCCTGTTCTGAAAGTCATGCACTGAATCTCATGCCCTGAAACTCCTGCCCTGAATTTCATGCCGTGAAACTCCTGTACTGAAAGTCATGCACTGAATCTCATACCCTGAAACTCCTGAGCTGAATCTACAGCCCTGAATCTCATGCCCTGAAACTAATGCCCTGTATACCATGCCCTGAAACTCCTGCCCACAATCTCTTCTGCAGAAACTCCTGCACTGAACTACATGCCCTGAAACTCATGCCCTGAATCTCATGCCCTGAAACTCCTGCCCTGAATCTCAAGCCCTGAAACTACAGCCCTGAATCTCATGCCCTAAATCTCCGGCATTGAATCTCCCGCCCTGAATCTCCTGCCCTAAAACTCATGCCCTGAATCACATACCCTGAAACTCATGCCCTGAATCTCATGCCCTGAAACACATGCCCTGAATCTCATGCCCTGAATCTCATGCCTTGAAACTCCTGCCCAGAATCTCGAGCCCTGAATCTACAGCCCTGAATCTCATGCCCTGAAACTAATTCCCTGAATATGATGCCCTGAAACTCCTGCCCACAATCTCTTCTGCAGAAACTCCTGCACTGAAACTCATGCCCTGAATCTCATGCCCTGATACACCAGCCCTGAAACTCCAGCCTGAAACCCCTGTCCTGACTCTCCTGCACTGAATCTAATGCCCTAAATCTCATGCCCTGAAACTCCGGCCCTGAATCTCCAGCCCTTAAACCACAGCGCTGAATCTCATGTCGTGAAACTCCTGCCCTGAATCTCTTCTGCTGAAACTCCAGCCCTGAAACTCCTACCCAGAATCTCCTGCCCTGAAACTCATGCCCTGAATCTCCTGCCCTGAAATTCATGCCCTGAATCTCATGCCCTAAAACCACTGCTCTGAATCTCCGGCCCTGAATCTCCTGCACTGAAATTCATGCCCTGAATCTCATGCCCTAAAACCACTGCCCTGAATCTCCGGCCCTGAATCTCCTGCACTGAAACTCTTGCCCTGAATCTCATGCTCTGAAACTCCTGCCCTGATTCTTCTGCCCTGAATCTCATGCGCTGAAACTCCTGCACTGAATCTCCGGCCCTGAAACTCATGCCGTGAAAATCATGCCCTAAAACTCCGGCACTGAATCTACTGCCCTGAATCTCCTGCCCTAAAACTCATGCACTGAACTACATGCCCTGAAACTCATGCCCTGAATCTCATGCCCTGAAAATCCTGTACTGAAAGTCATGCCCTGAATCTCATGCCCTGAAACTCCTACTCAGAATCTCCTGCCCTGAAACTCATGCTCTGAAACTCATGCCCTAAAACACCAGCCCTGAAACTCCAGCACTGAAACTCCTGTCCTGAATCTCCTGCCCTTAATCTCATGCCCTGAATCTCATGTCCTGAATCTCATGCCTTGTAACTAATGCCCTGAATCTCCGGCCCTGAAACTCATGCCCTGAATCTCATGCCCTGAAACTCCTGCCCTGAATCTCAAGCCCTGAAACTACAGCCCTGAATCTCATGCCCTAAATCTCCGGCATTGAATCTCCCGCCCTGAATCTCCTGCCCTAAAACTCATGCCCTGAATCACATACCCTGAAACTCATGCCCTGAATCTCATGCCCTGAAACACATGCCCTGAATCTCATGCCCTGAATCTCATGCCTTGAAACTCCTGCCCAGAATCTCGAGCCCTGAATCTACAGCCCTGAATCTCATGCCCTGAAACTAATTCCCTGAATATGATGCCCTGAAACTCCTGCCCACAATCTCTTCTGCAGAAACTCCTGCACTGAAACTCATGCCCTGAATCTCATGCCCTGATACACCAGCCCTGAAACTCCAGCCTGAAACCCCTGTCCTGACTCTCCTGCACTGAATCTAATGCCCTAAATCTCATGCCCTGAAACTCCGGCCCTGAATCTCCAGCCCTTAAACCACAGCGCTGAATCTCATGTCGTGAAACTCCTGCCCTGAATCTCTTCTGCTGAAACTCCAGCCCTGAAACTCCTACCCAGAATCTCCTGCCCTGAAACTCATGCCCTGAATCTCCTGCCCTGAAATTCATGCCCTGAATCTCATGCCCTAAAACCACTGCTCTGAATCTCCGGCCCTGAATCTCCTGCACTGAAATTCATGCCCTGAATCTCATGCCCTAAAACCACAGCCCTGAATCTCCGGCCCTGAATCTCCTGCACTGAAACTCTTGCCCTGAATCTCATGCTCTGAAACTCCTGCCCTGATTCTTCTGCCCTGAATCTCATGCGCTGAAACTCCTGCACTGAATCTCCGGCCCTGAAACTCATGCCGTGAAAATCATGCCCTAAAACTCCGGCACTGAATCTACTGCCCTGAATCTCCTGCCCTAAAACTCATGCACTGAACTACATGCCCTGAAACTCATGCCCTGAATCTCATGCCCTGAAAATCCTGTACTGAAAGTCATGCCCTGAATCTCATGCCCTGAAACTCCTACTCAGAATCTCCTGCCCTGAAACTCATGCTCTGAAACTCATGCCCTAAAACACCAGCCCTGAAACTCCAGCACTGAAACTCCTGTCCTGAATCTCCTGCCCTTAATCTCATGCCCTGAAACTCATGTCCTGAATCTCATGCCTTGTAACTAATGCCCTGAATCTCCGGCCCTGAAACTCATGCCCTGAATCTCATACCCTCAAACTCCTGCCCTGAATCTCATGCCCTGAAACTCATGCCCTGAATCTCATGCCCTGAAACTCATGCCCTGAAACTCCTGTACTGAATGTCCTGCGCTGAATATCAAGCCCTGAATCTCCTGCCCTGAAACTCATGCGCTGAATCTCATGCCCTGAAACTCCTGCCCTGAATCTCAAGCCCTGAATCTCATGCCCTGAAACTAATGCCCTGAATAACATGCCCTGAAACTCCTGCCCATAATCTCTTCTGCAGAAACTCCTGCACTGAAACTCCTGCCCTGAATCTCCTGCACTGAAACTCTTGCCCTGAATCTCATGCTCTGAAACTCCTGCCCTGAATCTAATGCCCTGAAACTCATGCCCTGAATCTCATGCCCTGAAACTCCTGCCCTGACTCTCATGCCCTGAATCTAATGTCCTGAATCTCATGCCCTGAAATTCCTGCCCTGAATCTCATGCCCTGAAACTCATGCCCTGAATCTCATGCCCTGAAACTCCTGCCCAGAATCACCTGCCCTGAAACTCATGCCCTGAATCTCATGCCCTGAAACACCAGCCCTGAAACTCCAGCACTGAAACTCCTGTCCTGAATCTCCTGCACTGAATCTCATGCCCTGAATCTCCAGCCCTGAAACCAAAGCGCTGAATCTGATGTCACGAAACTCCTGCCCTGAATCTCTTCTGCTGAATCTCCAGCCCTGAAACTCCTACCCAGAATCTCCTGCCCTGAAACTCATGCCCTGAATCTCATGCCCTGAAACACCAGCCCTGAAACTCCAGCACTGAAACTCCTGTCCTGAATCTCCTGCCCTGAATCTCATGCCCTGAATCTCATGCCCTGAAACTCCTGACCTGAATCTATTCTGCAGAAACTCCAGCACTGAAACTCCTGCCCTGAATCTCCTGCCCTGAAACTCATGCCTCAATCTCATGCCCTAAAATGCCGGCACTTAATCTCCTGTGCTGAATCTCCTGCCCTGAAACTCGTGTCCTGAAACACATGCCCTGAAACTGCTGCCCTGAATCTCCTGCCCTGAAACTCTTGCCCTGAATCTCATGTCCTGAAACTCCTGCCCTGAATCTCCTGCCCTAAAACTCATGCACTGAACTACATGCCCTGAAACTCATGCCCTGAATCTCATGCCCTGAAAATCCTGTTCTGAAAGTCATGCCCTGAATCTCATGCCCTGAAACTCCTGCCCTGAATTTCATGCCGTGAAACTCCTGTACTGAAAGTCATGCCCTGAATCTCATACCCTGAAACTCCTGCCCTGAATCTCATGCCCTGAAACTAATGCCCTGTATACCATGCCCTGAAACTCCTGCCCACAATCTCTTCTGCAGAAACTCCTGCACTGAACTACATGCCCTGAAACTCATGCCCTGAATCTCATGCCCTGAAACTCCTGCCCTGAATCTCAAGCCCTGAAACTACAGCCCTGAATCTCATGCCCTAAATCTCCGGCATTGAATCTCCCGCCCTGAATCTCCTGCCCTAAAACTCATGCCCTGAATCACATACCCTGAAACTCATGCCCTGAATCTCATGCCCAGAAACACATGCCCTGAATCTCATGCCCTGAATCTCATGCCTTGAAACTCCTGCCCAGAATCTCGAGCCCTGAATCTACAGCCCTGAATCTCATGCCCTGAAACTAATTCCCTGAATATGATGCCCTGAAACTCCTGCCCACAATCTCTTCTGCAGAAACTCCTGCACTGAAACTCCTGCCCTGAATCTCATGCCCTTAAACTCCTGCCCAGAATCCCCTGCCCTGAAACTCATGCCCTGAATCTCATGCCCTGATACACCAGCCCTGAAACTCCAGCCTGAAACCCCTGTCCTGACTCTCCTGAACTGAATCTAATGCCCTAAATCTCATGCCCTGAAACTCCGGCCCTGAATCTCCAGCCCTTAAACCACAGCGCTGAATCTCATGTCGTGAAACTCCTGCCCTGAATCTCTTCTGCTGAAACTCCAGCCCTGAAACTCCTACCCAGAATCTCCTGCCCTGAAACTCATGCCCTGAATCACCAGCCCTGAAACCCCAGCACTGAAACTCCTGTCCTGAATCTCCTGCCCTGAATCTCATGCCCTGAAACTCATGCCCTGAATCTCATACCCTGAAACTCCTGTACTGAATCTCCTGCCCTGAATATCAAGCCCTGAATCTACAGCCCTGAATCTCATGCCCTGAAACTAATGCCCTGAATAACATGCCCTGAAACTCCTGCCCACAATCTCTTCTGCAGAAACTCCTGCACTGAAACTCCTGCCCTGAATCTCCTGCCCTGAAATTCATGCCCTGAATCTCATGCCCTAAAACCACTGCTCTGAATCTCCGGCCCTGAATCTCCTGCACTGAAACTCTTGCCCTGAATCTCCTGCCCTGAAATTCATGCCCTGAATCTCATGCCCTAAAACCACTGCTCTGAATCTCCGGCCCTGAATCTCCTGCACTGAAACTCTTGCCCTGAATCTCATGCTCTGAAACTCCTGCCCTGATTCTTCTGCCCTGAATCTCATGCGCTGAAACTCCTGCACTGAATCTCCGGCCCTGAAACTCATGCCGTGAAAATCATGCCCTAAAACTCCGGCACTGAATCTACTGCCCTGAATCTCCTGCCCTAAAACTCATGCACTGAACTACATGCCCTGAAACTCATGCCCTGAATCTCATGCCCTGAAAATCCTGTACTGAAAGTCATGCCCTGAATCTCATGCCCTGAAACTCCTGCCCTGAATCTACTGCCCTGAACCTCATGCCCTGAATCTCATGCCCTGAAACTCATGCCCTGAATCTCCTGCCCTGAAATTCATGCGCTGAATATCATGCCCTAAAACCACTGCTCTGAATCTCCGGCCCTGAATCTCCTGCACTGAAACTCTTGCCCTGAATCTCCTGCCCTGAAATTCATGCCCTGAATCTCATGCCCTAAAACCACTGCTCTGAATCTCCGGCCCTGAATCTCCTGCACTGAAACTCTTGCCCTGAATCTCATGCTCTGAAACTCCTGCCCTGATTCTTCTGCCCTGAATCTCATGCGCTGAAACTCCTGCACTGAATCTCCGGCCCTGAAACTCATGCCGTGAAAATCATGCCCTAAAACTCCGGCACTGAATCTACTGCCCTGAATCTCCTGCCCTAAAACTCATGCACTGAACTACATGCCCTGAAACTCATGCCCTGAATCTCATGCCCTGAAAATCCTGTACTGAAAGTCATGCCCTGAATCTCATGCCCTGAAACTCCTGCCCTGAATCTACTGCCCTGAACCTCATGCCCTGAATCTCATGCCCTGAAACTCTTGCCCCGAATCTCCTGCCCTGAAACTCATGCCCTGTAAATCATGCCATAAAACTCTGGCACTGAATCTACTGCCCTGAATCTCCTGCCCTAAAACTCATGCCCTGAACCACATGCCCTGAAACTCATGCCCTGAACCACATGCCCTGAAAGTCATGCCCTGAAACTCCTGCCCTGAAACACATGCCCTGAATCTCATGCCCTGAATCTCCTGCCCTGAAACTCATGCCCTGAATCTCATGCCCTGAAACTCCTGCCCTGAATCTCATGCCCTGAATCTCCTCCCCTGAAACTCATGCCCTGAATCTCGTGCCCTGTAACTCCTGCCCTGAATCTCAAGCCCGGAAACTACAGCCCTGAATCTCATGCCCGAAATCTCCGGTATTGATTCTCCGCCCGGAAACTCCTGCCCTAAAACTCATGCCCTGAATCACATGCCCTGAAACTCATGCCCTGAATCTCATGCCCTGAAACTCCTGTACTGAATGTCATGCACTGAATCTCATGCCCTGAAACTCCTGCCCTGAATCTCACGCCTTGAAACTAATTCCCTGAATCTCCGGCCCCGAAACTCATGCCCTGAATCTCATACCCTGAAACTCCTGCCCTGAATCTCATGCCCTGAAACATATGCCCTGAATCTCATGCCCTGAATCTCCTGCCCTGAAACTCCTGCCCTGAATCTCAAGCCCTGAAACTACAGCCCTGAATCTCCTGCCCTGAATCTCATGCCCTGAAACTCCTGCCCTGAATCTACTGCCCTGAAACTCATACCCTGAATTTCATGCCGTGAAACTCCTGTACTGAAAGTCATCCCCTGAATCTCATACCCTGAAACTCCTGCCCTGAATCTACAGCCCTGAATCTCAAGCCCTGAAACTACAGCCCTGAATCTCATGCCCTGAAACTAATGCCCTGAATACCATGCCCTGAAACTCCTGCCCACAATCTCTTCTGCAGAAACTCCTGCACTGAAACTCCTGCCCTGAATCTACAGCCCTGAATGTCATGCCCTAAAACTCATGCCCTGAACCACATGCCCTGAAACTCATGCCCTGAACCACATGCCCTGAAAGTCATGCCCTGAAACTCCTGCCCTGAAACACATGCCCTGAATCTCATGCCCTGAGTCTCCTGCCCTGAAACTCATGCCCTGAATCTCATGCCCTGAAACTCCTGCCCTGAATCTCATGCCCTGAATCTCCTGCCCTGAAACTCATGCCCTGAATCTCGTGCCCTGTAACTCCTGCCCTGAATCTCAAGCCCGGAAACTACAGCCCTGAATCTGATGCCCGAAATCTCCGGTATTGATTCTCCCGCCCGGAAACTCCTGCCCTAAAACTCATGCCCTGAATCACATGCCCTGAAACTCATGCCCTGAATCTCATGCCCTGAAACTCCTGTACTGAATGTCATGCACTGAATCTCATGCCCTGAAACTCCTGCCCTGAATCTCACGCCTTGAAACTAATTCCCTGAATCTCCGGCCCCGAAACTCATGCCCTGAATCTCATACCCTGAAACTCCTGCCCTGAATCTCATGCCCTGAAACATATGCCCTGAATCTCATGCCCTGAATCTCCTGCCCTGAAACTCCTGCCCTGAATCTCAAGCCCTGAAACTACAGCCCTGAATCTCCTGCCCTGAATCTCATGCCCTGAAACTCCTGCCCTGAATCTACTGCCCTGAAACTCATACCCTGAATTTCATGCCGTGAAACTCCTGTACTGAAAGTCATCCCCTGAATCTCATACCCTGAAACTCCTGCCCTGAATCTACAGCCCTGAATCTCAAGCCCTGAAACTACAGCCCTGAATCTCATGCCCTGAAACTAATGCCCTGAATACCATGCCCTGAAACTCCTGCCCACAATCTCTTCTGCAGAAACTCCTGCACTGAAACTCCTGCCCTGAATCTACAGCCCTGAATGTCATGCCCTGAATCTCATGCCCTGAAACTCCTGCCCTGAATCTCCTGCCCTGAAACTCATGCTGTGAAAATCATGCCCTAAAACTCCGGCACTGAATCTACTGCCCTGAATCTCCTGCCTTGTAACTAATGCCCTGAATCTACTGCCCTGAAACCCATACCCTGAATTTCATGCCGTGAAACTCCTGTACTGAAAGTCATCCCCTGAATCTCATACCCTGAAACTCCTGCCCTGAATCTACAGCCCTGAATCTCAAGCCCTGAAACTACAGCCCTGAATCTCCTGCCCTGAATCTCCTGCCCTAAAACTCATGCCCTGAATCACAAACCCTGAAACTCATGCCCTGAATCTCATGCTCTGAAACACATGCCCTGAATCTCATGCCCTGAATCTCCTGCCCAGAAACTGGAGCCCTGAATCTCATGCCCTGAAACTAATTACCTGAATAAGATGCCCTGAAACTCCTGCCCACAATCTCTTCTGCAGAAGCTCCTGCACTGAAACTCCTGCGCCGAATCTCATGCCCTGAAACTCCTGCCCAGAATCCCCTGCCCTGAAACTCATGCCCTGAATCTCATGCCCTGAAACACCAGCCCTGAAACTCCAGCACTGAAACTCCTGTCCTGAATCTCCTGCACTGAACCTCATGCCCTAAATCTCATGCCCTGAAACTCCTGCCCTGAATCTCCAGCCCTGAAACCACAGCGCTGAATCTCATGTCCTGAAACTCCTGCCCTGATTCTTCTGCCCTGAATCTCATGCGCTGAAACTCCTGCACTGAATCTCCGGCCCTGAAACTCATGCCGTGAAAATCATGCCCTAAAACTCCGGCACTGAATCTACTGCCCTGAATCTCCTGCCCTAAAACTCATGCACTGAACTACATGCCCTGAAACTCATGCCCTGAATCTCATGCCCTGAAAATCCTGTACTGAAAGTCATCCCCTGAATCTCATGCCCTGAAACTCCTGCACTGAATCTACTGCCCTGAACCTCATGCCCTGAATCTCATGCCCTGAAACTCATGCCCTGAATCTCCTGCCCTGAAATTCATGCCCTGAATCTCATGCCCTAAAACCACTGCTCTGAATCTCCGGCCCTGAATCTCCTGCACTGAAACTCTTGCCCTGAATCTCCTGCCCTGAAATTCATGCCCTGAATCTCATGCCCTAAAACCACTGCTCTGAATCTCCGGCCCTGAATCTCCTGCACTGAAACTCTTGCCCTGAATCTCATGCTCTAAAACTCCTGCCCTGATTCTTCTGCCCTGAATCTCATGCGCTGAAACTCCTGCACTGAATCTCCGGCCCTGAAACTCATGCCGTGAAAATCATGCCCTAAAACTCCGGCACTGAATCTACTGCCCTGAATCTCCTGCCCTAAAACTCATGCACTGAACTACATGCCCTGAAACTCATGCCCTGAATCTCATGCCCTGAAAATCCTGTACTGAAAGTCATGCCCTGAATCTCATGCCCTGAAACTCCTGCCCTGAATCTACTGCCCTGAACCTCATGCCCTGAATCTCATGCCCTGAAACTCTTGCCCCGAATCTCCTGCCCTGAAACTCATGCCCTGTAAATCATGCCATAAAACTCTGGCACTGAATCTACTGCCCTGAATCTCCTGCCCTAAAACTCATGCCCTGAACCACATGCCCTGAAACTCATGCCCTGAACCACATGCCCTGAACCACATGCCCTGAAACTCATGCCCTGAATCTCATGCCCTGAAACTTCTGTACTGAAAGTCATGCCCTGAAACTCCTGCCCTGAAACACATGCCCTGAATCTCATGCCCTGAATCTCCTGCCCTGAAACTCATGCCCTGAATCTCATGCCCTGAAACTCCTGCCCTGAATCTCATGCCCTGAATCTCCTGCCCTGAAACTCATGCCCTGAATCTCGTGCCCTGTAACTCCTGCCCTGAATCTCAAGCCCGGAAACTACAGCCCTGAATCTCATGCCCGAAATCTCCGGTATTGAATCTCCCGCCCGGAAACTCCTGCCCTAAAACTCATGCCCTGAATCACATGCCCTGAAACTCATGCCCTGAATCTCATGCCCTGAAACTCCTGTACTGAATGTCATGCACTGAATCTCATGCCCTGAAATTCCTGCCCTGAATCTCACGCCTTGAAACTAATTCCCTGAATCTCCGGCCCCGAAACTCATGCCCTGAATCTCATACCCTGAAACTCCTGCCCTGAATCTCATGCCCTGAAACATATGCCCTGAATCTCATGCCCTGAATCTCCTGCCCTGAAACTCCTGCCCTGAATCTCAAGCCCTGAAACTACAGCCCTGAATCTCCTGCCCTGAATCTCATGCCCTGAAACTCATGCACTGAACTACATGCCCTGAAACTCATGCCCTGAATCTCATGCCGTGAAACTCCTGTACTGAAAGTCATGCCCTGAATCTCATGCCCTGAAACTCCTGCCCTGAATCTACTGCCCTGAACCTCATGCCCTGAATCTCATGCCCTGAAACTCTTGCCCCGAATCTCCTGCCCTGAAACTCATGCCCTGTAAATCATGCCATAAAACTCTGGCACTGAATCTACTGCCCTGAATCTCCTGCCCTAAAACTCATGCCCTGAACCACATGCCCTGAAACTCATGCCCTGAACCACATGCCCTGAAACTCATGCCCTGAATCTCATGCCCTGAAACTTCTGTACTGAAAGTCATGCCCTGAAACTCCTGCCCTGAAACACATGCCCTGAATCTCATGCCCTGAATCTCCTGCCCTGAAACTCATGCCCTGAATCTCATGCCCTGAAACTCCTGCCCTGAATCTCATGCCCTGAATCTCCTGCCCTGAAACTCATGCCCTGAATCTCGTGCCCTGTAACTCCTGCCCTGAATCTCAAGCCCGGAAACTACAGCCCTGAATCTCATGCCCGAAATCTCCGGTATTGAATCTCCCGCCCGGAAACTCCTGCCCTAAAACTCATGCCCTGAATCACATGCCCTGAAACTCATGCCCTGAATCTCATGCCCTGAAACTCCTGTACTGAATGTCATGCACTGAATCTCATGCCCTGAAACTCCTGCCCTGAATCTCACGCCTTGAAACTAATTCCCTGAATCTCCGGCCCCGAAACTCATGCCCTGAATCTCATACCCTGAAACTCCTGCCCTGAATCTCATGCCCTGAAACATATGCCCTGAATCTCATGCCCTGAATCTCCTGCCCTGAAACTCCTGCCCTGAATCTCAAGCCCTGAAACTACAGCCCTGAATCTCCTGCCCTGAATCTCATGCCCTGAAACTCCTGCCCTGAATCTACTGCCCTGAAACTCATACCCTGAATTTCATGCCGTGAAACTCCTGTACTGAAAGTCATCCCCTGAATCTCATACCCTGAAACTCCTGCCCTGAATCTACAGCCCTGAATCTCAAGCCCTGAAACTACAGCCCTGAATCTCCTGCCCTGAATCTCCTGCCCTAAAACTCATGCCCTGAATCACAAACCCTGAAACTCATGCCCTGAATCTCATGCTCTGAAACACATGCCCTGAATCTCATGCCCTGAATCTCCTGCCCAGAAACTCGAGCCCTGAATCTCATGCCCTGAAACTAATTACCTGAATAAGATGCCCTGAAACTCCTGCCCACAATCTCTTCTGCAGAAGCTCCTGCACTGAAACTCCTGCGCCGAATCTCATGCCCTGAAACTCCTGCCCAGAATCCCCTGCCCTGAAACTCATGCCCTGAATCTCATGCCCTGAAACACCAGCGCTGAAACTCCAGCACTGAAACTCCTGTCCTGAATCTCCTGCACTGAATCTCATGCCCTAAATCTCATGCCCTGAAACTCTGCCCTGAATCTCCAGCCCTGAAACCACAGCGCTGAATCTCATGTCCTGAAACTCCTGCCCTGAATCTCTTCTGCTGAAACTCCAGCCCTGAAACTCCTACTCAGAATCTCCTGCCCTGAAACTCATGCTCTGAAACTCATGCCCTAAAACACCAGCCCTGAAACTCCAGCACTGAAACTCCTGTCCTGAATCTCCTGCCCTGAATCTCATGCCCTGAATCTCATGCCCTGAATCTCATGCCTTGTAACTAATGCCCTGAATCTCCGGCCCTGAAACTCATGCCCTGAATCTCATACCCTGAAACTCCTGCCCTGAATCTCATGCCCTGAAACTCATGCCCTGAATCTCATGCCCTGAAACTCATGCCCTGAAACTCCTGTACTGAATGTCCTGCCCTGAATATCAAGCCCTGAATCTCCTGCCCTGAAACTCATGCGCTGAATTTCATGCCCTGAAACTCCTGCCCTGAATCTCAAGCCCTGAATCTCATGCCCTGAAACTAATGCCCTGAATAACATGCCCTGAAACTCCTGCCCATAATCTCTTCTGCAGAAACTCCTGCACTGAAACTCCTGCCCTGAATCTCCTGCCCTGAATCTCATGCCCTGAATCTCATGCCCTAAAACCACTGCACTGAATCTCCGGCCCTGAATCTCCTGCACTGAAACTCTTGCCCTGAATCTCATGCTCTGAAACTCCTGCCCTGAATCTACTGCCCTGAAACTCATGCCCTGAATCTCATGCCCTGAAACTCCTGCCCTGAATCTCATGCCCTGAATCTAATGTCCTGAATCTCATGCCCTGAAATTCCTGCCCTGAATCTCATGCCCTGAAACTCATGCCCTGAATCTCATGCCCTGAAACTCCTGCCCAGAATCACCTGCCCTGAAACTCATGCCCTGAATCTCATGCCCTGAAACACCAGCCCTGAAACTCCAGCACTGAAACTCCTGTCCTGAATCTCCTGCACTGAATCTCATGCCCTGAATCTCATGCCCTGAAACTCCTGCCCTGAATCTCCAGCCCTGAAACCAAAGCGCTGAATCTGATGTCCTGAAACTCCTGCCCTGAATCTCTTCTGCTGAATCTCCAGCCCTGAAACTCCTACCCAGAATCTCCTGCCCTGAAACTCATGCCCTGAATCTCATGCCCTGAAACACCAGCCCTGAAACTCCAGCACTGAAACTCCTGTCCTGAATCTCCTGCCCTGAATCTCATGCCCTGAATCTCATGCCCTGAAACACCAGCCCGGAAACTCCAGCACTGAAACTCCTGTCCTGAATCTCATGCCCTGAAACTCCTGACCTGAATCTATTCTGCAGAAACTCCAGCACTGAAACTCCTGCCCTGAATCTCCTGCCCTGAAACTCATACCTCAATCTCATGCCCTAAAACGCCGGCACTTAATCTCCTGTGCTGAATCTCCTGCCCTGAAACTCATGTCCTGAAACACATGACCTGAAACTGCTGCCCTGAATCTCCTGCCCTGAAACTCTTGCCCTGAATCTCATGTCCTGAAACTCCTGCCCTGAATCTACAGTCCTGAAACTCATGCCCTGAATCTCAAGCCCTGAAACTACAGCCCTTAATTTCATGCCCTAAATCTCCGGCATTGAATCTCCTGCCTGAATCTCCTGCCCTAAAACTCATGCCCTGAATCACATGCCCTGAAACTCATGCCTGAAACTCATGCCCTGAATCTCATGCCCTAAAGCCACTGCACTGAATCTCCGGCCCTGAATCTCCTGCACTGAAATTCATGCCCTGAATCTCGTGCCCTGTAACTCCTGCCCTGAATCTCAAGCCCGGAAACTACAGCCCTGAATCTCATGCCCGAAATCTCCGGTATTGAATCTCCCGCCCGGAAACTCCTGCCCTAAAACTCATGCCCTGAATCACATGCCCTGAAACTCATGCCCTGAATCTCATGCCCTGAAACTCCTGTACTGAATGTCATGCACTGAATCTCATGCCCTGAAACTCCTGCCCTGAATCTCACGCCTTGAAACTAATTCCCTGAATCTCCGGCCCCGAAACTCATGCCCTGAATCTCATACCCTGAAACTCCTGCCCTGAATCTCATGCCCTGAAACATATGCCCTGAATCTCATGCCCTGAATCTCCTGCCCTGAAACTCCTGCCCTGAATCTCAAGCCCTGAAACTACAGCCCTGAATCTCCTGCCCTGAATCTCATGCCCTGAAATTCCTGCCCTGAATCTACTGCCCTGAAACTCATACCCTGAATTTCATGCCGTGAAACTCCTGTACTGAAAGTCATCCCCTGAATCTCATACCCTGAAACTCCTGCCCTGAATCTACAGCCCTGAATCTCAAGCCCTGAAACTACAGCCCTGAATCTCATGCCCTGAAACTAATGCCCTGAATACCATGCCCTGAAACTCCTGCCCACAATCTCTTCTGCAGAAACTCCTGCACTGAAACTCCTGCCCTGAATCTACAGCCCTGAATGTCATGCCCTGAATCTCATGCCCTGAAACTCCTGCCCTGAATCTCCTGCCCTGAAACTCATGCTGTGAAAATCATGCCCTAAAACTCCGGCACTGAATCTACTGCCCTGAATCTCCTGCCTTGTAACTAATGCCCTGAATCTACTGCCCTGAAACCCATACCCTGAATTTCATGCCGTGAAACTCCTGTACTGAAAGTCATCCCCTGAATCTCATACCCTGAAACTCCTGCCCTGAATCTACAGCCCTGAATCTCAAGCCCTGAAACTACAGCCCTGAATCTCCTGCCCTGAATCTCCTGCCCTAAAACTCATGCCCTGAATCACAAACCCTGAAACTCATGCCTGAATCTCATGCTCTGAAACACATGCCCTGAATCTCATGCCTGAATCTCCTGCCCAGAAACTCGAGCCTGAATCTCATGCCCTGAAACTAATTACCTGAATAAGATGCCCTGAAACTCCTGCCCACAATCTCTTCTGCAGAAGCTCCTGCACTGAAACTCCTGCGCCGAATCTCATGCCCTGAAACTCCTGCCCAGAATCCCCTGCCCTGAAACTCATGCCTGAATCTCATGCCCTGAAACACCAGCCCTGAAACTCCAGCACTGAAACTCCTGTCCTGAATCTCCTGCACTGAACCTCATGCCCTAAATCTCATGCCCTGAAACTCCTGCCCTGAATCTCCAGCCCTGAAACCACAGCGCTGAATCTCATGTCCTGAAACTCCTGCCCTGATTCTTCTGCCCTGAATCTCATGCGCTGAAACTCCTGCACTGAATCTCCGGCCCTGAAACTCATGCCGTGAAAATCATGCCCTAAAACTCCGGCACTGAATCTACTGCCCTGAATCTCCTGCCCTAAAACTCATGCACTGAACTACATGCCCTGAAACTCATGCCCTGAATCTCATGCCCTGAAAATCCTGTACTGAAAGTCATGCCCTGAATCTCATGCCCTGAAACTCCTGCCCTGATCTACTGCCCTGAACCTCATGCCCTGAATCTCATGCCCTGAAACTCTTGCCCCGAATCTCCTGCCCTGAAACTCATGCCCTGTAAATCATGCCATAAAACTCTGGCACTGAATCTACTGCCCTGAATCTCCTGCCCTAAAACTCATGCCCTGAACCACATGCCCTGAAACTCATGCCCTGAACCACATGCCCTGAAAGTCATGCCCTGAAACTCCTGCCCTGAAACACATGCCCTGAATCTCATGCCCTGAATCTCCTGCCCTGAAACTCATGCCCTGAATCTCATGCCCTGAAACTCCTGCCCTGAATCTCATGCCCTGAATCTCCTGCCCTGAAACTCATGCCCTGAATCTCGTGCCTGTAACTCCTGCCCTGAATCTCAAGCCCGGAAACTACAGCCCTGAATCTCATGCCCGAAATCTCCGGTATTGAATCTCCCGCCCGAAACTCCTGCCCTAAAACTCATGCCCTGAATCACATGCCCTGAAACTCATGCCCTGAATCTCATGCCCTGAAACTCCTGTACTGAATGTCATGCACTGATCTCATGCCCTGAAACTCCTGCCCTGAATCTCACGCCTTGAAACTAATTCCCTGAATCTCCGGCCCCGAAACTCATGCCCTGAATCTCATACCCTGAAACTCCTGCCCTGAATCTCATGCCCTGAAACATATGCCCTGAATCTCATGCCCTGAATCTCCTGCCCTGAAACTCCTGCCCTGAATCTCAAGCCCTGAAACTACAGCCCTGAATCTCCTGCCCTGAATCTCATGCCCTGAAACTCCTGCCCTGAATCTACTGCCCTGAAACTCATACCCTGAATTTCATGCCGTGAAACTCCTGTACTGAAAGTCATCCCCTGAATCTCATACCCTGAAACTCCTGCCCTGAATCTACAGCCCTGAATCTCAAGCCCTGAAACTACAGCCCTGAATCTCATGCCCTGAAACTAATGCCCTGAATACCATGCCCTGAAACTCCTGCCCACAATCTCTTCTGCAGAAACTCCTGCACTGAAACTCCTGCCCTGAATCTACAGCCCTGAATGTCATGCCCTGAATCTCATGCCCTGAAACTCCTGCCCTGAATCTCCTGCCCTGAAACTCATGCTGTGAAAATAATGCCCTAAAACTCCGGCACTGAATCTACTGCCCTGAATCTCCTGCCTTGTAACTAATGCCCTGAATCTACTGCCCTGAAACCCATACCCTGAATTTCATGCCGTGAAACTCCTGTACTGAAAGTCATCCCCTGAATCTCATACCCTGAAACTCCTGCCCTGAATCTACAGCCCTGAATCTCAAGCCTGAAACTACAGCCCTGAATCTCCTGCCCTGAATCTCCTGCCCTAAAACTCATGCCCTGAATCACAAACCCTGAAACTCATGCCCTGAATCTCATGCTCTGAAACACATGCCCTGAATCTCATGCCCTGAATCTCCTGCCCAGAAACTCGAGCCCTGAATCTCATGCCCTGAAACTAATTACCTGAATAAGATGCCCTGAAACTCCTGCCCACAATCTCTTCTGCAGAAGCTCCTGCACTGAAACTCCTGCGCCGAATCTCATGCCCTGAAACTCCTGCCCAGAATCCCCTGCCCTGAAACTCATGCCCTGAATCTCATGCCCTGAAACACCAGCCCTGAAACTCCAGCACTGAAACTCCTGTCCTGAATCTCCTGCACTGAACCTCATGCCCTAAATCTCATGCCCTGAAACTCCTGCCCTGAATCTCCAGCCCTGAAACCACAGCGCTGAATCTCATGTCCTGAAACTCCTGCCCTGATTCTTCTGCCCTGAATCTCATGCGCTGAAACTCCTGCACTGAATCTCCGGCCCTGAAACTCATGCCGTGAAAATCATGCCCTAAAACTCCGGCACTGAATCTACTGCCCTGAATCTCCTGCCCTAAAACTCATGCACTGAACTACATGCCCTGAAACTCATGCCCTGAATCTCATGCCCTGAAAATCCTGTACTGAAAGTCATGCCCTGAATCTCATGCCCTGAAACTCCTGCCCTGAATCTACTGCCCTGAACCTCATGCCCTGAATCTCATGCCCTGAAACTCATGCCCTGAATCTCCTGCCTGAAATTCATGCCCTGAATCTCATGCCCTAAAACCACTGCTCTGAATCTCCGGCCCTGAATCTCCTGCACTGAAACTCTTGCCTGAATCTCCTGCCCTGAAATTCATGCCCTGAATCTCATGCCCTAAAACCACTGCTCTGAATCTCCGGCCCTGAATCTCCTGCACTGAAACTCTTGCCCTGAATCTCATGCTCTGAAACTCCTGCCCTGATTCTTCTGCCCTGAATCTCATGCGCTGAAACTCCTGCACTGAATCTCCGGCCTGAAACTCATGCGTGAAAATCATGCCCTAAAACTCCGGCACTGAATCTACTGCCCTGAATCTCCTGCCCTAAAACTCATGCACTGAACTACATGCCCTGAAACTCATGCCCTGAATCTCATGCCCTGAAAATCCTGTACTGAAAGTCATGCCCTGAATCTCATGCCCTGAAACTCCTGCCCTGAATCTACTGCCCTGAACCTCATGCCCTGAATCTCATGCCCTGAAACTCTTGCCCCGAATCTCCTGCCCTGAAACTCATGCCCTGTAAATCATGCCATAAAACTCTGGCACTGAATCTACTGCCCTGAATCTCCTGCCCTAAAACTCATGCCCTGAACCACATGCCCTGAAACTCATGCCCTGAACCACATGCCCTGAACCACATGCCCTGAAACTCATGCCCTGAATCTCATGCCCTGAAACTTCTGTACTGAAAGTCATGCCCTGAAACTCCTGCCCTGAAACACATGCCCTGAATCTCATGCCCTGAATCTCCTGCCCTGAAACTCATGCCCTGAATCTCATGCCCTGAAACTCCTGCCCTGAATCTCATGCCCTGAATCTCCTGCCCTGAAACTCATGCCCTGAATCTCGTGCCCTGTAACTCCTGCCCTGAATCTCAAGCCCGGAAACTACAGCCCTGAATCTCATGCCCGAAATCTCCGGTATTGAATCTCCCGCCCGGAAACTCCTGCCCTAAAACTCATGCCCTGAATCACATGCCCTGAAACTCATGCCCTGAATCTCATGCCCTGAAACTCCTGTACTGAATGTCATGCACTGAATCTCATGCCCTGAAACTCCTGCCCTGAATCTCACGCCTTGAAACTAATTCCCTGAATCTCCGGCCCCGAAACTCATGCCCTGAATCTCATACCCTGAAACTCCTGCCCTGAATCTCATGCCCTGAAACATATGCCCTGAATCTCATGCCCTGAATCTCCTGCCCTGAAACTCCTGCCCTGAATCTCAAGCCCTGAAACTACAGCCCTGAATCTCCTGCCCTGAATCTCATGCCCTGAAACTCATGCACTGAACTACATGCCCTGAAACTCATGCCCTGAATCTCATGCCGTGAAACTCCTGTACTGAAAGTCATGCCCTGAATCTCATGCCCTGAAACTCCTGCCCTGAATCTACTGCCCTGAACCTCATGCCCTGAATCTCATGCCCTGAAACTCTTGCCCCGAATCTCCTGCCCTGAAACTCATGCCCTGTAAATCATGCCATAAAACTCTGGCACTGAATCTACTGCCCTGAATCTCCTGCCCTAAAACTCATGCCTGAACCACATGCCCTGAAACTCATGCCCTGAACCACATGCCCTGAAACTCATGCCCTGAATCTCATGCCCTGAAACTTCTGTACTGAAAGTCATGCCCTGAAACTCCTGCCCTGAAACACATGCCCTGAATCTCATGCCCTGAATCTCCTGCCCTGAAACTCATGCCCTGAATCTCATGCCCTGAAACTCCTGCCCTGAATCTCATGCCCTGAATCTCCTGCCCTGAAACTCATGCCCTGAATCTCGTGCCCTGTAACTCCTGCCCTGAATCTCAAGCCCGGAAACTACAGCCCTGAATCTCATGCCCGAAATCTCCGGTATTGAATCTCCCGCCCGGAAACTCCTGCCCTAAAACTCATGCCCTGAATCACATGCCCTGAAACTCATGCCCTGAATCTCATGCCCTGAAACTCCTGTACTGAATGTCATGCACTGAATCTCATGCCCTGAAACTCCTGCCCTGAATCTCACGCCTGAAACTAATTCCCTGAATCTCCGGCCCCGAAACTCATGCCCTGAATCTCATACCCTGAAACTCCTGCCCTGAATCTCATGCCCTGAAACATATGCCCTGAATCTCATGCCCTGAATCTCCTGCCCTGAAACTCCTGCCCTGAATCTCAAGCCCTGAAACTACAGCCCTGAATCTCCTGCCCTGAATCTCATGCCCTAAAACTCCTGCCCTGAATCTACTGCCCTGAAACTCATACCTGAATTTCATGCCGTGAAACTCCTGTACTGAAAGTCATCCCCTGAATCTCATACCCTGAAACTCCTGCCCTGAATCTACAGCCCTGAATCTCAAGCCCTGAAACTACAGCCCTGAATCTCCTGCCCTGAATCTCCTGCCCTAAAACTCATGCCCTGAATCACAAACCCTGAAACTCATGCCCTGAATCTCATGCTCTGAAACACATGCCCTGAATCTCATGCCCTGAATCTCCTGCCCAGAAACTCGAGCCCTGAATCTCATGCCCTGAAACTAATTACCTGAATAAGATGCCTGAAACTCCTGCCCACAATCTCTTCTGCAGAAGCTCCTGCACTGAAACTCCTGCGCCGAATCTCATGCCTGAAACTCCTGCCAGAATCCCCTGCCCTGAAACTCATGCCCTGAATCTCATGCCCTGAAACACCAGCGCTGAAACTCCAGCACTGAAACTCCTGTCCTGAATCTCCTGCACTGAATCTCAAGCCCTGAAACTACAGCCCTGAATCTCCTGCCCTGAATCTCATGCCCTAAAACTCCTGCCCTGAATCTACTGCCCTGAAACTCATACCCTGAATTTCATGCCGTGAAACTCCTGTACTGAAAGTCATCCCCTGAATCTCATACCCTGAAACTCCTGCCCTGAATCTACAGCCCTGAATCTCAAGCCCTGAAACTACAGCCCTGAATCTCCTGCCCTGAATCTCCTGCCCTAAAACTCATGCCCTGAATCACAAACCCTGAAACTCATGCCCTGAATCTCATGCTCTGAAACACATGCCCTGAATCTCATGCCCTGAATCTCCTGCCCAGAACTCGAGCCCTGAATCTCATGCCCTGAAACTAATTACCTGAATAAGATGCCCTGAAACTCCTGCCCACAATCTCTTCTGCAGAAGCTCCTGCACTGAAACTCCTGCGCCGAATCTCATGCCCTGAAACTCCTGCCCAGAATCTCATGCCTTGTAACTAATGCCCTGAATCTCCGGCCCTGAAACTCATGCCCTGAATCTCATACCCTCAAACTCCTGCCCTGAATCTCATGCCCTGAAACTCATGCCCTGAATCTCATGCCCTGAAACTCATGCCCTGAAACTCCTGTACTGAATGTCCTGCCCTGAATATCAAGCCCTGAATCTCCTGCCCTGAAACTCATGCGCTGAATTTCATGCCCTGAAACTCCTGCCCTGAATCTCAAGCCCTGAATCTCATGCCCTGAAACTAATGCCCTGAATAACATGCCCTGAAACTCCTGCCCATAATCTCTTCTGCAGAAACTCCTGCACTGAAACTCCTGCCCTGAATCTCCTGCCCTGAAACTCATGCCCTGAATCTCATGCCCTAAAACCACTGCACTGAATCTCCGGCCCTGAATCTCCTGCACTGAAACTCTTGCCCTGAATCTCATGCTCTGAAACTCCTGCCCTGAATCTACTGCCCTGAAAGTCATGCCCTGAATCTCATGCCCTGAAACTCCTGCCCTGAATCTCATGCCCTGAATCTAATGTCCTGAATCTCATGCCCTGAAATTCCTGCCCTGAATCTCATGCCCTGAAAC
>NW_027274248.1:0-118839 GCF_030028105.1 Mobula birostris | reverse complement strand
ACGAGGGAAATGAACTGAAATAAGGGAATTTTAAAAACTCCTCGTTGGGAAATGGGGCCTCAAAGGCCACAGCAATTGTCCAATATGGAGGAGCACTGATTCATCTGCTGAGGTGCGGGTGGGGGTGGAGGTAAACAGAAAGAGACTTCCCCGTCCATGCTTAAAAGTGGAAAGTAAAATTGGGCGGTCTATAAAAGAGGAATTGCACCTGTTTCCAGCATTTCTCAGCTGCTGAGTTTAGGTAGCATTGGGAATTTTGGCATTGAGATGAATTGGACTTCATGCCATACAATGTGTGATCAAGTCAATAATTTTTTGCAACACACACAAAATGCTGAAGGAATTCAGCAGGCCAGGCAGCATCTTTGAAAAATACACTTTTTCCATAGATGTTACCTGGCCTGCTGAGTTCCTCCAAATTTTTTGTGTGGTGCTTTGGATATCCAGCAACTGCAGATTTTCTCACTTTTGTCAATAAATTCATTGTCTGGTGAACCAGTGCAAAATTCCCAACTGATTGCATACCACTAGGTTATAGGTGTGGTCTATGGACACTTAGACACAGAGTAATCGGGTGATAAGTTTAGAGCATGACATGTTCAGTGGCAGAGGTGTAATGGTATTGGGTTTGCTGTCTGAAGTTCTGAACTCAAACAAAGATCTGAAGCCCTATCTGATATACAGTGGCGTGCAAAAGTTTGGCACTTCTGGTCAAAATTTCTGTTACTGTGAATAGCTAAGCAAGTAAAAGATGAACTGATTTCCAAAAGGCATAAGGTTAAAGATTTCTTTAATATTTTAAACGAGAAAACTTTTTTATTTCCATCTTTTACAGTTTCAAAATAACAAAAAAGGAAAAGGGCCCGAAGCAAAAGTTTGGGCACACTGCATGGCAGTACTGTACTTAGTAACACCCCTTTGGCAAGTATCACAGCTTGTAAACGCTTTTTGTAGCCAGCTAAGAGTCTTCCAATTCTTGTTTGGGGGATTTTTGCCCATTCTTCCTTGCAAAAGGCTTCTAGTTCTGTGAGATTCCTGAGCCGTCTTGCATGCAAAAGTTTCAAAGGAACATCTAAACAAGCCCGATGCATTTTGGAAACAAGTCCTGTGGACTGATGAAGTTAAAATAGAACTTTTTGGCCTCAAGGAGCAAAGGTATGTTTGGAGAAAAAAAGGTGCAGAATTTCATGAAAAAAAACCCTGTCCAACTGTTAAGCACGGGGGTGGATTGATCATGCTTTGGGCTTGTGTTGCAGCCAGTGGCACGGGGAACATTTACTGGTAGAGGGAAGAATGAATTCAATTAAATACCAGCAAATTCTGGAAGCAAACATCACACCATCTGTAAAAAAGCCGAAGATGAAAAGAGGATGGCTTCTGCAACAGGATAAAGAACCTAAACACACCTCAAAATCCACAATGGACTACCTCAAGATGCGAAAGCTGAAGGTTTTGCCATGGCCCTCACAGTCCCCTGACCTAAACATCATCAAGAATCTGTGGATAGACCTCAAAAGAGTAGTGCATGCAAGATGGCCCAGGAATCTCACAGAACTCGAAGCCTTTTGCAAGGAAGAATGGGCGAAAATCCCCTAAACAAGAATTAGCTGGCTACAAAAAGCATTTACAAGCTGTGATACTTGCCAAAGGGGGTGTTACTAAGTACTGCCATGCAGGGTGCCCAAACTTTTGCTTTGGGCCCTTTTCCTTTTTTGTTATTTTGAAACTGTAAAAGATGGAAATTAAAAAGTTTTCTTGCTTGAAATATTAAAGAAATGTGTCATTTTTAACTTTATGCCTTTTCGAAATCAGTTCATCTTTTACTCGCTTAGCTACTCACAGTAACAGAAATTTTGACCAGGGCTGCCCAAACTTTTGCATGCCACTGTAGATAGTTATAAGCATCCTTACTAAGGGGAGGTTATACTGCAGCCACCTACTCTTCAAAGACTAGTTTACTTCCCTGTTTATCCTCCATGGCAAGTTTAGCTGCCAATACTCACTATTTAAGAAATGAATTTCCCTCCTTACCAAGGAGGAGATACTTCCAGCTAACAAATTAGTTATCAGAGGAATAGGAAGGTAGGCAGAGGGGGTGGTGTAGCTCTGCTGGTAAAGAATGGCATCAAATCAGTAGAAAGATGTGATATAGGATCAGAAGATGTTGAATCCTTGTCAATTAAGTTGAGAAACTGCAAGGGTAAATGGACCCAGATGATAGTTATATACAGGCCTCCCAACAGTAGCTGGGATATGGACCACAGATTACAACGGGAAATAGAAAAGGCATGCCAAAAGAGCAATGTTATAATAGTCACTGGAGATTTCAACATGCAGGTCAATTGGGAAAATCTTGTTGGTAATGGATCTCAAGAGAGCGAGTTTGTTGAATGCCTAAGAGATAGCTTTTTAGAGCAGTTTGTCGCTGAGCCTACTAGGGTATCAGCAGTACTGGATTGGGTATTATGTAATGAAAAGGAGATGATTAGGGAGCTTAAAGTAAAAGAACACTTAGGAGGCAGTGATCACAACATGATTGAGTTCAACTTGAAAATTGATAGGGAGAAAGTAAAGTCTGATGTAGCAGTATTTCAGTGGTGTACGGGAAATGACAGTGGTGTGAGAGAGGAGATGGCCAAAGTGAATTGCAAGGAGATGCTGGCAGGGACGACAACAGAGCAGCAATGGCTTGAGTTTCTGGGAAAAATGAGGAAAGTGCAGGGTAAATGTATTCCAAAAATGAAAAAATACTCAAATGGCAAAATGATACAACCATAGCTGTTAAGGGAAGTCAAAGGTAACGTAAAAGCAAAAGGGGGCATACAACAAAGTAAAAATTAGCAGGAACGTAGAGGATTAGGGAACTTTAATAACCTACAGACAGCAACTAAAAGAATCATTAGGAGGGAAAGAATGAAATATGAAAGCAAGCTAACAAACAATATCAAAGTGGACAGTAAAAGCCTTTCCAAGTATGTAAAAAATAAAAGAAAGATGAGAGTGGATATAGGACTGCTAGAAAATGAGGCTGGAGAAATAATAACAGGGGACAAGTGGATGGCAGATGAACTAAATGAGTATTTTGCATCAATTTTCACTGTGGAAGACTTTAGTAGTGTGCCAGGTGTTGAAGGATATGAGAGAAGAGAAGTGAGTGCAGATACTATTACAAGCGAGAAGGTGCTCAAAAAACTGAAAGACCCAAGTCACCCGGACCAGAAGAACTGCAAGCTAGGGTTCTGAAAGAGGTAGCAGTAGAGATTGTGGAGGTACTAGTAATGATCTTTCAAAAATCATTGGACTTGGACACAGTGCAAGAAGACTGGAAAATTGCAGATGTCACTCCACTCTTTAAGAAAGAAAGGAGGCAGCAGAAAGGGAATTATAGACCAGTTAGCCTGACCTCAGTGGTTGGGAAAATGCTGGAGTCAATTGTTAAGGATGAGATTATGGAGTATAGTATTTGTTGACACAGGACAAGATAGGACAAAGTCAGCATGTTTTCCTGATGAGAAAATCTTGCCTGATGAACCTGTTGGAATCCTTTGAGGTGATCAGTGGATGTTGTATATTTGGACTTTCAGAAGGCTTTTGACAAGGTGCCACACATGAGGTTGCTTACCAAGTTAAGAGCCCATGGTATTACAGGAAAGTTACTGGCATGGTTAGAGCATTGGCTGATTGGTAAGAGGCAGTGAGTGGGAATAAAAGGATCCTTTTCTGGTTGGCTACCAGTGACTAGTGGTGTTCCACAGCGATTGGTGTTGGGATGGCTTCTTTTTATGCTGTTTGTCAATGATTTAGATGACCGAATAGATGGCTTTGTCACCAAGTCTGCAGATGATGCGTGGGTTGGTGGAGGGGCAGATAGGCTGCAGATGGACTTAGACAGATTAGGATATTGGGCAAGAAAGTGGCAAATGAAATACGATGTTGGAAAATGCATGGTTATGCACTTTGGTAGTAGAAATAAATGTGTAGACTATTCTCTAAACAGGGAGAAAATCCGAAAATCAGAGATGCAAAGGGACTTGGGAGTCCTTGTGCAGAACATCCAAAAGGTTAACTTGCAGGTAGAGTCAGCGGTGAGGAAGGCAAATGTAATGTTAGCATTCGTTTCAAGAAGTCCAGTATACAAGAGCAGGGATGTGATGCTGAGGCTTTATAAGGCACTGGTGAGGCCTCACCTTGATTATTGTGAACAGTTTTTGGCTCCTTATCGAAGAAAAGATATGCTGACGTTAGACCGGTGCCGGTACCAGTGACCCCTGTTTCCATCCAGGGGGTCATTGTGGACATGGTGGAGGATTACAAATACCTGGGGATACCAATTGACAATAAACTGGACTGGTCAAAGAACACAGAGGCTGTCTACAAGAAGGGTCAGAGCCGTCTCTATTTCCTGAGGAGACTGAGGTCCTTTAACATCTGCCGGACGATGCTGAGGATGTTCTACGAGTCTGTGGTGGCCAGTGCTATCATGTTTGCTGTTGTGTGCTGGGGCAGCAGGCTGAGGGTAGCAGACACCAACAGAATCAACAAACTCATTCGTAAGGCCAGTGATGTTGTGCGGATGGAACTGGACTCTCTCACGGTGGTGTCTGAAAAGAGGATGCCGTCTAAGTTGCATGCCATCTTGGACAATGTCTCCCATCCACTACATAATGTACTGGGTGGGCACAGGAGTACATTCAGCCAGAGACTCATTCCACCGAGATGCAACACAGAGCGTCATAGGAAGTCATTCCTGCCTGTGGCCATCAAACATTACAACTCCTCCCTTGGAGGGTCAGACACCCTGAGCCAATAGGCTGGTCCTGGACTTATTTCATAATTTAATGACATTTTTTACGTATTACTATTTAACTATTTATGGTTCTATTACTATTTATTATTTATGGTGCAACTGTAATGAAAACCAATTTCCTCCAGGATCAATAAAGTATGACTATGACTATGAGAGGATTCAGAGGAGGTTCACAAGGATGATTCCAGGAATGAAAGGGTTATCACAAGGAATGTTTGGTGGCTCTGGGTCTGTACCCGCTGAAATTTAGAAGGTTGAGGGGAGATCTTATCAAAACCGTTCGGATGTTGAAAGGCCTAAACAGAGGAGATATGGAAAGGATGTTCCCCTTGGTCGGGGAGTCTAGGACAAGAGGGTACAGTCTCAGAATAGAGCGGCATTCATTTAAAACAGAGACACAGAGAAATTTCTTTAGCCAGAGGGTAGTGAATTTGTGGGATTTGTAACCACAGGAAGCTATGGGGGCCAGGTCATTGGGTATATTTTAGGCAGAGCTTGATAGGTTCTTGATTGGACACGGCATCAAAGGTTATGGGGAGAAGGACGGGGAATGGGGCTGAGGAGGGGAGAAAAGGATCAGCCATGATTGAATAGCGGAGCAGGCTCAATGGGCCAAACAGCCCAATTCCACTCCTGTGTCTTGTGGTTTTATGGTCTAAACACAGTTGATTTACTTCCAGTAATACATATTTAAATTTAGATAAAATTCTTACAGCACATTTAAAATTCACAGAGGATTTCTATCCTATAAAAGTTTCCAAATTACAAATTATTTCTAAAGCACAAAGCATTTCCAATACATAGGTTCAACTCCTATAAGCTTATAAATAACATACCACGAGTTGCAGATGATTGAGTCTCCAATCACAGAAATTGAAGGCAGAGGAATGGATTCTAGTCACTCCATGTTTCTGCCATTTTTCCTATTGTTCATTGAAAATTCCTAACAAGCCTGACTGCTTTCTTACATGTATACTGATTTTTTTTCATGACTTGGAGACTTCACACATATGTGATCTTTTTCTAGATACCTTTGCTCGGAAATTCACACAGATCGATTAAAAGCTTATGGTGACAGTGATCGCAAACACCCAAAATTAATGCTGCTGGTCCTGATTCACTGAGTAGACAAATCTCCTGCCTATTGATAGATCAACTACTTGATGTGCTAATCTGGTTTCCATGCTTGTGTGAATTAAATAATTTAGCCAGTGTTGTCTGGTTTGATGCAGGTCTATTAGCATAACCCCATTCTGCATCTCCTGAAAACATGCCTCATGCTGTGGGCCAGGATCTTGTGTTCTATAGACCATGCTGTTTGTTTGTAAAGCTGCCCTTGTAACTTTGGCTTTCTTATTACTTGCAAATTACATTAAGAACTGAAGGCTGGTTCTGTTTACAACATGAAGCTGAGCAAGGAGTAGTGTTTGGGAGTTTAATTTACCACTAATGACTCTTTGACCCCAGGAAGTGTCAGATGGTGTGTTAGAAAGTTGAGCTTGGCAAAAAGGCCCCTGGGCCCTGGACAGTGTATATCCATCACAGAGGCCTGAAGGTTGTCTGCAGATCTAACCCAGGGACTGGAGGATGGAGGCATAATGTCTGTGAGTCTGAGTCAAAGGGCAAAGAACTGGAGGCCTGAAGGCTGCCTGTCCTGGGAATGGGGAAGCCTGTCTGTGTGTGAGGGTGGTAAAGAGGCTTGTTATGTAATGGTGTATATTTTGACTCTTATGGGCTGCCATCAAGCTTCCCTGTGTATTACGTACTGAACGTGATGGCATAGCATGAAAGAGCATTCCGGGTAGGCGTCTTACAAGTAAAATAATCTGTACACATTATGTTTCTTTACATCCCCCATCTCTCGTGTGTTATTTATGCCCAGACGGCTTCTCAGCATCACAAACAGAAGTTTGTTTTGTTGTTGTTGTTGTCCCGTTTGGTTCTGTTGTTCTTTTGTTGTGTTGATTTTTTTGTGGTGTTCTGCAGATCATGGTGGGCATGCTATGTTCACACCAGAATGTGTGGCAACACTTGCGGGCTGCTCCCAGCACATCTTTGGGTTGTGTTGGTCGTTTCATGGTGTGTTTCGATATACGTGACAAGTAATCTGAATCTGAGCTGGCTGTGGAAGAGCAGTTCCACAGGAAGTCTCCTTAAACCACCAGACAAAACAAAAGTTTTTTTAAATTGAGCTGAGAATGAAGAGGAAGAGGCTGTTTTAAAGAAGGGCTATAAGCGTGGCACCATTGATCCCGGGGCCTGTAACTTGCTATTGGCTACGCATGCTGCAGTTTCGGTGAATAACATTTCAGATCAGCTGTTTTCCACAGACCCATTTTCTTTTCAAGCTGCATCCTCGCTGATTATGTCTGGTTGAACAGTGAAAAGTTCTTTCACCAGGAGCCTGCAGCTGGCAGCCTCAATATGGCACCTGTCAAGTGTCGTGACTTGTCACCAATGGGCCCTTTTTGTCCCCAGAGCCGGGTAAATCTGTCATGGACTGTTAGAATCTGCACAACACTGACAGACAGTTCTCTTTTCATAAAATCAAGCTCACTCAAGCCTTTTGATCTCTGGTGAAAAAACAAAAAGCATTGTAGCACATCCCACAGCTAGAGTCCAGGCTGGGAAGGAAAATCAGGTTGGTAGATCATGGTGTGCTGTCAGGCGAGGTTTGAAACCTTAGGCACAAGGGATTCCACAGATGCTGGGAATCTTGAGCAACGCACATAAATTGTTGGAGGAACTCAGCAGGTCAGGCAGTACCTATGAGAGGAATAAACAGTTGATGTTTTGAGCTGAGACACTTCATCAGGATGGAAAGAAAGGTCGTGGAAGCTGCTTTGGAATACCTTGCAGTACAGAGCACACTCTCTCGGCACCAGTAAATAACATTGCTATAAACTGCAGTTCACTTTGGAACTTTAACTAGACTGAGCTAGTTGTTATAAGACCATAAGATATCGGAGCAGAGTTAGGCTATTCAGCACACTGTCTGCTCTGCTATTTGATCATGGCTGGTTTATTTTACTTCTCAGCTGCACTCTCCTGTCTTCTTCCTATTGACTTGGCCTCCATCATAAAATCCACAGATTCACCACCCTCGGCCTAAAAGAATTCCTCTTCACTTCTGTTCTAAAATTACATTATTCTATTCTGAGGAGGTGCCCTCTGATCCTAGACTCTCCCACTACCTGGGGTCTATGGGCTCCTTAGTTAATGCAGGGGTCCATGGCATAATGAAGGCTGGGTACCCTTTCACTATAGAAAAACATCTTCTACACCAGCGGTCCCCAACCACCGGGCCACAAAGCATGCGCTATCGGGCCGCGAGGAAACGATATGATTTGGCGATATGAGTCAGCTGCACCTTTCCTCATTCTCTGTCACACCCACTGTTGAACTTGAACGCACACAAGGTCATTACCCACCCATGTCAGCACGGGAAGAAGATCAACTCCTCGAGCTTGCAAATAACAGCGGGCTGAAAACATCTCTGCCAGCATTCTGGATCAAAGTCAAGGCTAAATATCCTGAGATAGTCACGAAATCACTGAAAATGTTGCTTCCATTTCCAACGTATCTCTACGAAGCAGGCTTTTCTGCAATGAACGCAACGAAAACTAAATTGCGGAATAGACTGGACATAAGGAACCTCTTTCGAGTATCGCTGTCTCCCATCACCCCTCGAAGGCACCGTCTCGTTGCGGGGAAACAAGCCCAGGGCTCCCACTGATTCAGCGATATTAGTGTGTTGCAATGATTTTATATGTTCATATGGGGAAAATATGTGCTGTGTGTTTAATATCCAAATGAACTTAAAATGTTATGATGCTATTGACTTATAAGTGACTTATAATTGACTTACTGTGGCGACCCACTTTCTGGCACACACGAACCGGCTCACAACAGCACGCGCAGGCAGAGGGCCGGCAGCAAAAAGGGCGCCAGGCCATCTTCACCAGCAGGGGGAAAATCCCGCGTGCGGAAAGGGTCTGGGAATATACATTCCCCACAGTAGTCCCGCCCAGGGAGGGCGGGAACGGGAAGGCTTTAAAGCGGGCCGTGAAGTTTGAATAAATCTCTTTCATCGCAACTCTAACTCACCGACTCCGTGTGGTTATTCTAGCGCCGTGTGTAGCACACGCTACATTACCACTATATTCATGCGCTGTGTTACATAAAACCTAAAATAACACTAACATATAGAAAAGCAGGAATGATATGATAAATACACAGCCTATATAAAGTAGAAATAATGTATGTACAGTGTAGTTTCACTGAACAGAATCGCCAAAAACGATTTGTAGAAAAAAATGGGCAGGTACACGCATGTGCACATAGGTGCCCGCGCAAGGCTTCATGGTCATTGTAGTCTTTCTCAGGGTAAACACAACGTATTTGACTGCTACTCTTGTCCATTGGCAACCCTACCCCGCCCCCCCGGTCGGCCAGCCCGCAAGGATATTGTCAATAATAAACTGGTCCACAATGCAAAAAAGGTTGGGGACCCTTGTTCTACACATCCACTCAATCTTGGCCTTTCAATATTTGGTAGGATTCAATGGGAGCAGAACGGAAAATGTAGAGCTGTAGCATCGGCTTATCATTGACATGGCTGAGCTTCGGTAAATGTGGTTTGGATAGTTTCCCAAGGAAGTTCAGGGACCATAGCTGTGGCTAATCTCAAACTGACACAAACTGTGTCAATCGCTGATAAATCATCGTATCCAATGGACATCGATATTGTCTAAGATAATATGGATGAAAGCGAATGTATCCATCTTATCTACCCAGCAAAGTGATTGATTGGTATTGATATTCTTTTACATCTCAGCTGTCTGTTGTCTGTACACTTGCCTGTTCATCTACCTAGGGGCTGTGTCTGTTTATGTATGACTGTCTTGGGAAATCCCCGTCTATTAATTTGGCTATTTGTCCATCTGCTTGTGTGCCTGTCTACACAATTATTTGTTTGTCTGTATCCCCACCTTTATGTTAATATAGTTGTCAGTATGCCAACCTATTCATGTATTTCAATCATCTTCTATGACTCTTTCTGTCAGTCTCAAATCTCTCTCCCTCTCTCCTTTTTATCAGTCTCTACACTTCACTCACTATCTGTTTCTCTGTTCAGTCATACGATGTGCATGAGAAATAATTTACTTCTTTCTTATTGGTCAGGCATCTATAGTTTTGAAATTGTTAATAGATTGGAATATTGAAAGGCCTAGATAGAGTGGACATACAGAGAGTGTTTTCAATAATGCTAAAGTCTAGGACCAGAGATTGCAGTGTCAGGATAAAAGGACAGCCTATTGGGACAGGGATAAGGAAGGATTTCTTTAGCCAGCTGGTGGTGAATCTGTGACGTTCATTGCCACGGACGGCATTAACCCAAGTCATTGGAATAATAATTGCGGAGCAGACTCAATGGCCTAAATGGCCAAATTCCGCTCCTATGTCTTATGGTCTTGCTTACAGGAGCAGAAGTAGTTCATTTAGCCTGTCAATTCTGTTCTTCCAGTTCGAACCAGTTAACTGGAAGAACCAGGTTTCTTTGATGCCCTGACATCACCAAAATCCAGCAACCTCAGTCCAAATGCTTGCCTACAGGGGAAGAGATAAACATCTCGAACACATGGGACACCCGACCTAGAGGAGTGTGGAGGATTACAGCAGCTGCAAGAGTTTACAGTGGCAAGAGCAATGAGGCTTTCAGGAATTCAAAACTGAACCACTTCTTCAACAGCAGCTAATATAGATCAAAAAGCAAAGGGTGAAGGGGTCAGTACATACTAGGACAGAGTGAGAGGTGAATTGGTCAGTGTAATTCAGGACAGTGTGAGAGATTAACTGGTCAGTGTGTGTTAGGACAGAGTGAGAGATGAATCGGTCAGTGTGAATTAGGACAGAGAGAGATGAATCGGTCAGTGTGTGTGACGACAGAGTGAGAGATGAATTAGTCAGTGTGTGTTAGGACAGAGTGAAAGGTGAATCAGTTAGTGCATGTTAGGACAGAGGGAGAGATGAATTGTTAAGTGTGTGTTAGAACAGAGTGAAAGATGAGTTCGTTAGTGTATATTCGGATAGAGGGAGAGATGAATCGATCAGTCTGTGTTAGGACAGACAGAGAGATGAATTGGTCAGTGTGTGTTAGGACAGACAGAGAGATGAATCGATCAGTCTGTGTTAGGACAGAGTGAGAGACGAATTGGTCAGTGTGTGTTAGGACAGAGAAAAAGATGAATTCGTCAGTGTGTGTAAGGACAGAGTGAGAGATCAATTTGTCAGTGTGTCCGGATAGAGTGAGAGATGAATTGGTCATTGTGTGTTATGACAGAGTGAGGGATGAATTGGTCCGTGTGTGTTAGGACAGAGTGAGAGATGAATTGGTCAGTGTGTGTTAGGACAGAGTGAGAGATGAATTGGTCCGTGTGTGTTAGGACAGAATGAGAGATGAATTTGTCAGTGTGTCCGGATAGAGTGAGAGATGAATTGGTCAGTGTGTGTAAGGACAGAGAGAGACAGATGAATCAGTCAGTGTGTCTCAGGATAGAAATGAATTGGTCAGAGTCTGTTAGGATAGAGAGAGAGAGATGAATTTGTCAGTGTGTATTACGACAGAGTGAGAGATGAATTGGTGAGTGTGTGTTAGGACATAGTGAGAGATTAATTGGTCATTGTGTGTTAAGACAGAGTGAGAGATGAATCAGTCAGTGTGTGTAAGGACAGAGTGAAAGATGAGTCAGTCAGTGTGTGTCAGGACAGAGTGGGAGATGAACTGGTCAGTGTGAGGACAGACAGAGATGAATAAGTCAGCGTGTTTTAGGACAGTGTGAGAGATCAATTGGTCAGTGTGCGTTAGGACAGAGTGAGAGATGAATTTTTGAGTGTGTAATAGGACAGAGAGAGAGATGAATTGGTCAGTGTGTGTTCTGACAGAGTGACAGATGAGATTTTCAGTGTGTGTTCAGACAGAGTGAGAGATGAATTCGTCAGTGTGTGTTAGGACAGAGTGAGAGATGAATTTTTCAGTGTGTTAGGACAGAGAGAGAGATGAATTGGTCAGTGTGTGTTACGACAGAGTGAGAGATGAATTGCTCAGCGTGTGTTAAGACGAAATGAGAGATGAATTGGTCATTTGTTTTAGGACGGAATGAAAGATGTATTGGTCAGTGTGTGTTACGACAGAGTGAGAGATGAATTGGTCATTGTATGTTAGGACAGAGAGAGATGAATAAGTCAGTGTGTTTTAGGACAATGTGAGAGATGAATAGGTCAGTGTGTGTTAGGACAGAGTGAGAGATGAATTTTTGAGTGTGTATTAGGACAGAGAGAGAGATGAATTGGTCAGTGTGTGTTCTGACAGAGTGAGAGATAAGGTTTTCAGTGTGTGTTCAGACAGAGTGAGAGATGAATTGGTCAGTGTGTGTTACAACAGAGTGAGAGATGAATTTTTCAGTGTGTGTTTGGACAGAGTGAGAGATGAATTTTTCAGTGTGTGTTTGGACAGAGTGAGAGATGAATTGGTCAGTGTGTGTTTGGACAGAGTGAGAGATGAATTTTTCAGTGTGTTAGGACAGAGAGAGAGATGAATTGGTCAGTGTGTGTTACGACAGAGTGAGAGATGGATTGCTCAGCGTGTGTTAGGATGAAATGAGAGATGAATTGGTCATTTTTTTAGGACGGAATGAAAGATGTATTGGTCAGTGTGTGTTACGACAGAGTGAGAGATGAATTGGTCATTGTGTGTTAGGACAGAGAGAGGTGAATAAGTCAGCGTGTTTTAGGACAATGTGAGAGATGAATTGGTCAGTGTGTGTTCGGACAGAGTGAGAGATGAGGTTTTCAGTGTGTGTTACAACAGAGTGAGAGATGAATTTTTCAGTGTGTGTTTGGACAGAGTGAGAGATGAATTTTTCAGTGTGTGTTTGGACAGAGTGAGAGATGAATTTTTCAGAGTGTGTTAGGACAGAGTGAGAGATGAATTTTTCAGTGTGTTAGGACAGAGAGAGAGATGAATTGGTCAGTGTGTGTTACGACAGAGTGAGAGATGAATTGCTCAGCGTGTGTTAGGATGAAATGAGAGATGAATTGGTCATTTTTTTAGGACGGAATGAAAGATGTATTGGTCAGTGTGTGTTACGACAGAGTGAGAGATGAATTGGTCATTGTGTGTTAGGACAGAGAGAGGTGAATAAGTCAGCGTGTTTTAGGACAATGTGAGAGATGAATTGGTCAGTGTGTGTTAGGACAGAGTGGGAGATGAATTGGTGAGTGTGTGTTGGGACAGAGTGAGAGATGAAATGGTCAGTTTGTGTCAGGATAGAGTGAGAGATGAATTGGTCAGTTTGTGTTAGGACAGAGAGAGAGATGAATTGGTCCATGTGTGTTGGGACAGAGAGAGAGATGAATTGGTGAGTGTGTGTAAGGACAGAGAGAGAGATGAAATGGTCGTTGTGTGTTAGGACAGAGTGAGAGATGAATTGGTCAGTGTGATTCAGGACAGAATGAGAGATGAATCAGTCAGTGTGTGTAAGGACAGAGAGAGATGGATGAATCGCTCAGTTTGAGAGATGAATTGGTCAGTGTGTGTTAGGACAGAGAGAGACAGAGGAATTGGCCAGTTTGTGTTTGGTCAGAGGGGATGATTCAGTCAGTGTAATTTAGGACAGAGTGCAAGATGAATTGTTCAGTGTGTATTGGGGCAGAGAGAGAGAAATGTCTGGCATAGCAGTCTTGTCGGGATGCCTTGAACATACCAGCGTCATATGGCATCAAATCCAGATGGCTAAGAAAGATGGAAAAGATCTGCATGTCCCGTTCCTCGACCTGGCCAATGCCTATGGATCAGTTCCCTCATTCCCTGCTGTGACTGCTTTTGATTTTTTTCAGGTGCCTGCAACAATAACAAATCTGGTAAAACACTATTTCCAGGATCTGCAAGTTTGTCTCACAACATGAGACTTCACCACAGCTTGGCAACCACTGGAAGTAGGCATCATGGCGGGGGGCACCATCTCCCCATTGGCCTTCACTATGGCAATGGAGCTCATTGTCAGAGCCTCAAGATGGGTTGCGGGAGGAAAACAGCCACAATTTGGTCAATGTTTACAACAGATACGAGCCTATATGGACGATATAACAATACTGACGACAACTGTCCCCTGCATCAAGAGACTTCTGGAAAAGCTTCATCAAAACATCACATGGGCGAGGATGAAGATCAAGCCCAGCAAGTGCAGAAGCATCTCCATCGTCAAAGATCAAGTCACGGATCAAAGATTTCATATTGACGGAACACCTGTCCCAACTGTTTCAGAAATGCCAGTGAAGAGCTTGGGCCGATGGTATGATGCTAAGCTCAAGGACACGGAGCAGTTTAAACAACTCAAAAAGGATACCGTCATGTACATAACTCGCATTAACAAGACCTTGCTGCCAGGAAAACTCAAGCTGTGGTGCTTCCAGTTCGGCATATTCCCAAGACACATGTGGCCTTTAACAGTGTATGAAATCCCCATTAACAAGGTGGAAAAGCTCAAAAGAGTGATCAGCCCACATGTAAAACAGTGATTTGGACTTCCACAATGCTTAAGTCCAGTTGGACTGTACGGAAACGGCAAATTGGAATTACCAATTGCAAGTCCTGTAGAAGGATTCAAATGCACCAAAGCAAGGTTGGTCATGACCCTCCCTGAATCTGAAGATACTGTTATTTGTACAGTGGCCCCCCGTGTGGCAACGGGGAGAAAGTGGACCCCATCTGAAGCCGTTCAGAGTGCTAAGTCTGCTCTTCGCTTCAGGGATGTAGTTGGCCAAGTCCAACATGGGAGAGCTGGTCTCGGGCTCGTTCCAAAGGCTCTTCAATGGCACGAGGCAACATCAGTGCACAAGAGAAGGCTCGTGGTGGAGGAGGTGAGAAGACAGTAGGAGGCAAAGCAACACGCCAGGGCCGTCTCAATGGACTAATTGGGAGAGCCTAGAAAAGAAGAAACTCAGCTGGCGTGACATCTGGGAGATGGAGGGATCTCGGCTAAGTTTTGACATCAGAGCCACTTATGACCTCCTATCCACACCCCAGAACCTGAACCAGTGGTGGGGAGAAGACCCCACTTGCTCTCTTTGTCAGGCACCTGGATCACTAAGGCACATTTTAACAGGAAGCACCACGAGACTCAGCCAGGGGCGGTATACTTGGTGGCATAACCAAGTTCTCAGCCAGCTGGCATCAATCTCCAAACACAGGCGAATCACCACAAATGCTCTCCCACAAACATCGGCAAGAAATGTTTACATCACACGATTTGTACCAGCAGGTCAACCTCCAGAGCACCATACAACATCAAAAGATGTAAGCATTCTGCAGGTTGCTCGGGATCGGAAAATGGACGTGCACTTGGGAAAAAAAGCTTGTGTTTTCCCAGACATTGTGGGCTACAACACTCCGGCCAGACATTGTCCTGTGATCCACACAGTCAAGCTGGCATATGTTGTGGAATTGATAGTACCATGGGAAGATGGTGTTGAAGAAGCTTATGAGAGGAAAAAGACCAAGTACTCTGAACTGGCAACTGAAGCCAAGATTTTCCCTGTAGAAGTAGGATGCAGGGGATTCGTGGCTACATGTACGACCAGTCTATTGAAGAAGATGGGGGTGAGGGGTTATTCACTCCAACAAGCAATCAAGTCCTTGTCAAATGCAGCAGAAGAAAGCAGTAATTGGATTTGGATTAAAAGGAAAGACAACAACTGGGCTGCAAGATGAAGACAGGAGGGTATGGAACTGAGGGGGATGTATCTGGGACACCAGATAGCACCATTGAGCTGTCGTGGGCTTATCAACGAAATGTCAAAGAAGGAGGGTGCCCACTTGATGACCCCAGTGAGGTACCTACCCTCCCTCCTTGTCACCACTCCAAGCCCACTACCAACATCGAGAGTGCCGATTTACCATAGGGATTGAAACATCAAGCCCTATTAGCTCTACTGGGTCAGTCCATTTTAGGACAATCGTAGAAGAGTTTTGGATGCTCTGAAATTCATAAGGTGTGGAACAAGTGAGGTGCGTATTGGAATAGCAATGTTAAGTTGAAGAAGGAATTAGCATAATTAACTCATGTTCTCAGTAATTTTTATTTATCATCGGTATTGTATTCGCACAGTTTGTCTTCTCTTGTACGTTGGTTCTTTGTCAGTGTTTCTGTGCAGCCTGTCATTAGTGCTGTTGTTATTCTTTTGTACATTGGTTCTTTGTTATTGCTGTTGTTATTCTGGTGTGAATGGTGTGTAAAATGAATCTCAGGTTAGTGAGAGAGGCCCTCCTTTGGTTGGGGTCGACCATGGATGTTGCGTCTCACCTGCCGACACAATGTGCTGGCCTGCGCCGTACAATGTGGAGAGCAAGCTGTTGCCTGTGCACCAAGCTCCCCAGCTCCGCACAGCAGATGGACCCAGAGGAACAGCAGAAACCAATACAGCTTGGCACCAGTGGTATTACAGGAGCTGCCAGTCAACATTGAACTCAATGTAGGGCTGCCTTAGGGGCTCCAGCGCCAGATTTTTCCTCAGGGTTTACTCCTGAAGCCTTCTCTATGAGTGGGTATAGCCACAAGGTAGTGGGGGTTTGAGATGAGAGTTTTCCTTCTCCTAGACGAGCTGTCAGCCACAGCTGATGAGGCCCATCTGCCCAAAGTGACTGGTTTTAAAGCCCCAGTAACCTACTTGTGCCCTTCTTCGGCCAGTAGGAATGGTTCTGCTGGGCTTGGTAGCTAAACCACACATGTCGGCCAGGAGCCGGACCTTGTTATCAGACGCTATTTGAAGTGTATGCCATAGGGAACATTTAATAGGTAGTGGGAGCTCATTCTCACAAACTCCCTCCCCCGCTTATGACAACTTTAAGGAACCAAGGTGATATGTGATGACATATAGGTACTTTGGTAATAAATGTACTTGACTTTGATGAGCTGTGAAAAGGTTAATAGGATAAATTGGGATGGCTTGCCTTTGAAACAGTGCCTCGATCTGGAGTACACTAATTTGTCACCAAGACATCAGGCAGTGCGTCACTGGAGTCTTGCCAGAAGCCAGGTTTTGACATCTTCTGGAATAGGTTGGGGGTTTGTGGCAGGGTGTGGAGGAATCCAGTAGACTGTCACTGCCAAGTGATCAACTGGTGATCAGACTTGCTTACTACCTGCCTGTTATGCTATTGCCATTTAGGGCAGCAATGAAAATGTCTCATTGAGAAACACAAGCACCCAAACCATGACAAGGTTGTGGTTATCTTGGAGGTGGTCATCAAAACCTGAGACAAACTGATCTGAATGAAAAACTTCTTCCTTCCTTAACATTGCAGAATACATAAAAACATAGAATCTACAGCACATTACAGGCCCTTCAGCCCACAATGTTGTGCCAACCGTGCAACACAATTGTTGGAAATATAAAGAGACATAGAATCATAGAACATTGCAGTACAAAAGCAGGTCTTTCAGCCCATCTAGTCAGTGCCAAACCATTAATCTGTCTAGTCCCATCGACCTGAACCTCGTCCTCCGTACCCCTCCCAACCAAGTACCTGTCCAAATTTCTCTTAAATGTTGAAATCGACCCTACATTCACCACTTCCACTGGCAGCTCATTCCACACTCTCACTAACCTCAGAGTGAAGAGGTTTACCATCATGTTCCCCCTAAACATTTCACCTTAGACCTTTAGACATAGGAGCAGAATTAAGTCATTCAGTCCTGCCATTCCACTTTTCACCCCTAACCTATAACCTCCAGTTCAACTTCAGTAGAAAAATCCTGCTTGCATTTACCCTATCTATACCCTTCATAATTTTGTATACCTTTATTAAATTTCCTCAGTCTTCGATGTTCCAAGGAGTAAAGTCCTCACCTATTCAATCTTTCCTTACAACCTAGGTCCTCAAGTCCCGGCAACAATTTTGTAAATTTTCTTTGCATTCTTTCAATCACATTGACATCTTTCCTGCAGGGGGTGACCAAAACTGGACACAACACTTCAAATTAGACATCACCAACATCTTAGAAATTTCAACATAACATCCCAACTGGACTCAATACATTGATTTATGAAGGCCAGTACATCAAAAGGTCTCTTTACAACTCCATCTACTTGCCACACAGACACACACAAAATGCTGGAGGAACTCAACAGGTCAGGAAGCATCTATGGAAAAGAGTAAACAGTCAACGTTTCAGGCTGAGACCCTTCATCAGGACCGGAGAAGAAGGTTGAGAAGTCAGAGTAGGAAGGTGTGGGAAGGGGAGGAAGAGATACAAGGTAGTAGGTGATAGGTGTCACGGGATTGCCGAATGATGGTGGGGGTAGGGGAGACTGGGGTTCCAGCGGCAGATCTCATCTGTGCTGGGTCTTCACTATCCCCTTTGAACTTCCCCTCTCTGAGATACAATGTTCTATCCTCAGTAAGGGCCTCACCTTTGTCCCCCTGCACCCACACTTCAGTGAGTTCTGCGCCCGCCATGATGCTTAGCTCTTCATTCACCACCTCCACCTCTATGCTACCATCTTTGGCAAGGACTCTCCATCCCGCACCAATGACTCCTTCTCCCGTCTTCAACCCTCCTCCTCTTGCTGGACAACCTGCTCTGGTCTGGATCTTTTCATTGCCAAATGCCGATGGGATATCAACCGTCTCGACTTCAACACTCCTCTTTCCAATTCCAATCTCGCTCCTTCCAAACGCTCGGCTCTGCACTCCCTCCACACCAATCCCAACCTCACCATCAAACCCGCAGATAAGGGAGGTGCTGTAGTAGTCTGGTGAACTGGGATCCAGTGCCACCTCCTCTTACTTACTCCTCAAACAGGATCCCACTAAGGGGCACCAGGCCATTGTCTCCCATACCATCACTGACCTTATTAACTCTGGGGATCTCCCATCCACTGCCACCAACCTCATAGTTCCTTCACCCTGCACCTCCCGTTTCTACCTCCTACCCAAGATCCAGAAACCCGTTTGTCCAGGTAGACCCATTGTTTCAGCTTGTTCCTGCCCCACTGAACTCATATCTATATACCCCAACACCGCATATCACCGACTACCTTGTTATTTTTTCCTCCCCTCCCCCACAACTTCTTACTCGTACTTCTCATCTGTTTTCCCCAGTTCTGATGAAGGGTCTTGGCCCGAACTGACAGCTGTTTTCTCTTTTCCATAGATGCTGCCGGGCCTGCTGCGTCCCTCCAGCATTTTGTGTGTGCTGCTTGGATTTCCAACATCTGCAGATTTTCTCTTGTTTGTTACCTGTGACACCACTCTCGAGGAATTATGGATCTACCCAGCGGAACTGCTTCTACTCACAAGAGAAGGGGCAAAGGTGCCTCAAAACCAGTTGCTTCAGGCAGGTGAAGCTCATCAGCCTTGGACGTAGCCCACCGAGGAGGATTTTAAATCTTGCAGCCATACCCACCCATGGGAAAGGCTTAGGGAATAAACCCCAAGGAAGAAATCCAGACCCGGGGTCCCCAAGGCAGTTTGATGTGGTTTCCAACTTCACTCTGGCAACCTCTGTGACGACACTGGTGCCAAAGTGTATCAGTACTTGCCCTTCTCTTGGACTACATCAGCGACGTGGAGAGGGGGAACGCGCTGCATTGGCAACAGCAGGTTCTTCAAATCTCCACTCAGGCTTGTGTCCTGGAGACGACACAGTCCATCAGAGGCACAAACCCATGATCCCCTGGGATCGATAGCTGCCTACTAGTTGATAGTCTACAATTTCAATTAATTATGTTAATTAGATTGAATTTCCTCCTCATTGGTATATATGTTTGAGAGTGCACCTGAATGAGGAACTAGTTCTGTTGTGGATTCTCCTGACTGTTAAGACAGATGAAGTGGAAGGAGTATTTTTCTCTTCCCCAAAATCCCCTTAATTGGATAATTGGAGAGTGACCGTAATTTTGCTTTATTGTCTCTGTGTGTTTGCCTAATGCTGTGTATTACGTAAGGCTCCTTTTCATTGACTACAGCTCTGCCTTTAATATCAGCATTCCAAATAAACTGATTCCTAAGCTCCGGAACCTGGGCCTTAGCACTCAGATCTGCAGCTGGATCTTCATTTCGTCACAGACAGGACCCAGGCTGTAAAAATAGGGGACAAGCTCTCCTCTACAATCACTCTGAGCACCGGTGCCCCACAAGGCTGTGTACTCAGCCCCCTGCTGTACTCACTGTACACCCATGATTGTGTAGCCAAGTTTCCATCGAACTCAATATATAAGTTTGCTGATGACACAACAATTGTAGGCCGTATCTCAGGTAACGATGAGTTTGAATACAGAGAGGAAATTAAGAACCTGGTGGCATGGTGAGAAGACAATAACCTATCCCTCAACATCAGCAAGACGAAAGAATTGGTTGTTGACTTCAGATGGAGTAGCGGACCACACGACCCAATTTACATCGGCAGTGCGCAAGTGGAACAGGTCAAAAGCTTTAAGTTCCTGGGGGTCAATATCACAAATGACCTGACTTGGTCCAACCAAGCAGAGTTCACTGCCAAGAAGGCCCACCAGCACCTTTACTTCCTGAGAAAACTAAAGAAATTTGGCCTGCCCCCTAAAGCCCTCACTAATTTTTATAGATGCACCATAGAAAGCATTCTTCCAGGGTGCATCACAACCTGGTATGGAAGTTGTCCTGTCCAAGACCGGAAGAAGCTGCAGAAGATCGTGAACATGGCGCAGCACATCACACAAACCAATCTTCTGTCCGTGGGCTCACTTTACACCGCACGCTGTCGGAGCAGTGCTGCCAGGATAATCAAGGACACGACCCACCCAGCCAACACACTTTTTGTCCCTCTTCCCTCCAGAAGAAGGCTCAGGAGCTTGAAGACTCGTACGGCCAGATTTGGGAACAGCTTCTTTCTATCTGTGATAAGACTGCTGAAAGGATCCTGACCTGGATCTGGGCCGTACCCTCCAAATGTCCGGACCTGCCGCTCGGTTTTTTTGCACTACATTACTTCCCATTTTTCTATTTTCTATTTATGATTTATAATTTAAATTTTGAATATTTACTAATTTTAACTATTTTTAATATTTTTAATATTTAATATTTGTAACCCAGGGAGTGTGAAGCACAGAATCAAATATCGCTATGATGGTTGTACATTCTAGTACCAATTCTTTGGCGACAATAAAGTATAAAGTAAAAAGTGTTGGGAGTTCAAAGTACATACATGTCACATTAGGATTCATTTTCTTGCAGGCATTTACAGGAACATAAAGAAATATTATAGAACTTATCAAAGAGAATACATTACAAGGTCTGACAACTAATGTGCCAAAGAAAACAAATCATGCAAGTAATAAAAGAGTAAGTAACTAATACTGAGAACACGAGTTGTAGAGTCCTTGAAAGTGAGTCTGGGGGTTGTCGAATCAGTTCAGCGTTGAGCTGAACTGGACTCTTTGACGGTGGTGCCTGAAACGAGGATGCTGTCCAAGTTGCATGCCATCTTGGACAATGTCTCCTATCCACTGCATAATGTACTGGGTGGGCACAGGAGTACATTCAGCCAGAGACTCATTCCACCGAGATGCAGCACAGAGCGTCATAGGAAGTCATTCCTGCCTGTGGCCATCAAACTTTAGAACTCCTCACTTGGAGGGTCAGACACCCTGAGCCAATAGGCTGGTCCTGGACTTATTTCCTGGCATAATTTACATATTACTATTTAACTATTTATGGTTTTATTACTACTTAATTATTTATGGTGCAACTATAACGAAAACCAATTCCCCCCGGGATCAATAAAGTATGACTATGACTATGACTATTATCCATGCTGGTTCGGGAGCCTAATGGTTGCAGGGTGATATCTGTTCCTTAACCTGTTGATGTTGAGACCCAAGGCTTCTGTACCTCCTGCCCAATGTAGTAGTGAGAAGGGAGCACAGCCTGGATGATGTGGGCCCTTGATGATGGATGCTGCTTTCTTGTAGCAGGGCTCCTTGTAGATGTACTCAACGGTGGGGAGAGCTTTGCCTGCAGTGGACTGGGTTGTGTTGCTCTGACTGGTCTCCCATTGTCCCCCCTCTATTTGGGCCAGTCAGCAATTTGCAGTCTGTATCTTGCATCATCTCATTCTAGCATTATCTTGGTGCTCCCTGAGTCTTGATTGACCTCACACTTTAACAGCAGAGACTTGCTTCTATTGTATTTATCTTTACAGTATTCCTTTCCTCTCTCTGCCCCCTTGGTCAGCGAGGGGCCACTTACAGTACTGGTTGGTGATTGAAGGGATTGGTTCTGTGAGTGGAGCTTGCTGGGATTTGGCTGTTCCCCTCTCCTACATTTTGTCTTGCCTCTTTATGCGGCTGCGCTGTGCTGACCTTTGCGATCTGTCCCCTTTCAGCCTCATCGGCACAGTAACTGCTGTAGTGGCTGCTAGATTTTAACCACACTGTGGTAGATACCATGTCATACAGTTATAGAAAAGTACAGCACCGAAACAGACCCTTCAGCCCATCTAGTCCATGCTGAAACCATTTAAACTGCTTACTCCTATTGACCTGCACCAGGACCATAGCCCTCCACATCCCTACTATCCATGTACCTATCCAAACTTCTCTTAAATGTTGAAATTGAGTTTGCATGCTCCACTCATGCTGGCAGCTTATTCCACACTCTCACGACTCTCTGAGTGAAGTAGTTTCCCCTCATGTTTCCCTTAAACTTTTCACCTTTCACCCTCAACCCATGACCTCTAGGGTAAAAGCCTGGTGCATTTACCTTATCTATACCCCTCATAATGTGGTATACCTCTATCAAATCTTCTCTCAATCTTTTGTATTCCAAGGCATGAAGTCCAAACTGATTCAATCTTTCCTTATAACTCAGGTCCTCCAGTCCCGGCAACATTCTTGTAAATTTTCTCTGTACTCTTTCAACCTTATTTACATTTTTCCTGCAGGTAGGTGACCAAAACTGGACAATACTCCAAATTAGGCCTCAGCAATGTCTTATACAACTTCAACAGAACATCCCATCTCCTGTGATCAATACTTTGATTTTTAAAGGCGAATGTGCCAACAGTTTTCTTTACGTCCATGTCAACCACTTCCAATTTACCCGTATTAGATTCCACGCATTCTAAACCATGGTGATTTCAACTGTTTGTCAAGAAGCTTCTTAAATATCGGTGCGAGTATCTACCCCCCACCATCTCTTCACGCAGCAAATTCCAGATTCTCCACATTCAGTTCTCCACTTATCTCCAGATTTAAATATGTCCTCTTGTACTAGATATCACAACTTGGGGGAATAAAAGTTTTGTTCTATCAATTGTATCAATCTCCCTCGAAATTCAGGTCATTTCTCAGTGGCAGGGAAATCAAACCCAGTCTAACCAATTTCCCCTTATAACTGAAGTTCTCCAACCCAGACAACAGTGTGGCAAAAGTTATTTATCCACCCATCCATCCGCCCATCCATCTGTTCATCCGTCCACCCGTCCATCTTTCCATCCGTTCATCCGTCTATATGTCCATCCGTCCCTCCGTCCACCCATCCATCCGTCCACTCGTCCATCCGTCCACCCATCCATCCGTCCATCCACCCCTCCTCCCGTCCACCCACCCGTCCATCCATCCGCCCGTCCATCCGTCCATCCGTCCACCCGTCCATCTGTCCACTTGTCCATCCGTCCAACTGTTCACTTGTCCACCCGTTCACTCATCCATCTGTCCATCTGTCCACCCGTCCATCCATCCATCTGTCCACCCATCCATCCATCCGTCCACCCATTCACTCGTCCATCCACCAATCAATCCATCCGTCCATCCGTCCATCCGTCCACCCATCCATCCGTTCACTCGTCCATCCGTCCATCCGTCCACCCGTTCACTCGTCCATCCATCCATCCGTCCATCCGTCCATCCACCCATTCATCCATCTGCCCGTCCATCTGTCCACCCATCCATCCGTCCACTCGTCCATCCGTCCACCCGTTCACTCGTCCATCCACCCATCCATCCATCTGCCCGTCCATCTGTCCACCCATCCATCTGTCCATCTGTTGGCTCTTCCAGCACTTCGAGCCACATTGTCCAGCAACCCCTAATTTAACCCTAGCCTAATCATGGGACAATTTACAATGACAGATTGACCTACCAACCAGTGTGTCTCTTGACTGTGGGAGGAAACCAGAGCACCCGGAGGAAACCCACGCGGTCACAAGGAGGACGTACAAACTCCTTACAGACAGTGCCAGGAATTCTCTGCATCCTCTCCTGTGTAGCCACATCCTTCCTATCGGGTGTGACCAGCACTACACACAAGTGTGGCTGATCATTCTCAGAAAGTGATGCCCCTGCTCTTGTCTCCATTGAGTGTTTGCTCTTTTAAAGGGGAAGTGAGGCAGCGGCTGGGGGGAGGTGAGAGTAGCTGGGGAGTGATAATAGCAGTGATTCAAAAAGCTGACGAGACAGCCACGGATTACGCAAAACGTAAATACCGAGCATATGAGGAGTATTCTGGGTTGGATAATCCAGGGGGGGATGACCCCATCTTCCTAAAAATGCTGAAGGAAGGCCTGAGTTCAGCCAACCAGGAAGTTTTAGATATAGGCATAACGGTAGGGTCCAACTACTCTGAGATAGTTTCATGGGCCGGTGAGATAGTTTCATGGGCCAGTGAGATAGACCAAAGAAAAGGCAAGAGAAATCGTAGTGGGTATAGTGGATGCAGCTGCTGTGATGTCCCGGAGAGTTTGTTTTGCTTGCTGGCGGCCAGGGCACCTAGCAAAGGAGTGCCGGACTAAGTATAAGACAGTGAAGGAGTTGATATACTACAGCTGTGGCCTATCAGGACATGGCTGGAGACAAGGGAGGGGGAATACCCAGGCGAAGGCCACAGCAGACACCCAGTCCCTCATCCCATTAGCAACCAGTCTGACTGTCAATCAGATCAAAGGGTTAGTGACAGCGCCTCTTAGGGCAGAAAAGGATGTGGCAGCAGGCTCCACGGCCAGCTCCGATGAATCACAGATGTACATAACGGCATTGTTAGGGGGACGGCAATTCAGTACATTAGTCGATACAGGGGCATCGGTATTGATAACAAACTTGCCCTTACCAACAACTGGGCAGGCCAGTTATATCAGGGGCACAAAATACTCTGCAGGTGCTGGGGTCAAAGCAACACTCACAACAAGCTGAAGGAACTCAGCAGGGCGAGCTGCATCCGTGGGATTTAAAATTCTTCAGGATAGGCATACCTCGAAGAGACAGGATTCTGACGAAGTGTCCTGACGAAGGGTTCCGGCCCGAAACGTCGACCTATCTTTTCCACGGATGCTGCCTGACCTGCTGAGTTCCTCCAGCTTATTGTGAGTTATGCCAGGGGTGTAGGAGGAAAAACAGTAAAAGCAGAAATAAGCGAGTTGCAAATACTAGAAATCGGGGGAGTGCAGCTTCCGGTGTATTTCTGGGTATGTCCACATAATGAGGGCACGATCCTTGGAATAGACATCCTAAGGAAGGCAGGAGCTGTTATAGATTCGGGAAGGGGAGAAATAATATGGACAAGTCATGGGCAGCGAACACATGCAGCCAATGGAATACACCGCTTGGCTAGCATAGGCGCAGCTGCCCCGATCACCAGAGACTGCAGCCAGGATGGTGGCTATGGGTTACTTTGTCAGCAGTTCCCAGCTGTGTGGGCTAGAGACAAACAAGATTGTGAGCAGGTAGAGATAGACCCAGTTAAAATAGAGGAGGGTCTGTATAAACCCCCTAAGCAGGACCCTATACAAACTGACACGGTGACTGCTGTTCAGGGTATAGCGAAGGAACAAAAACACCAGCGGATACTCAGAGAGACTTCAACAGGTGCTAATATTCAGCATGGACACCTAATACAACAGCTACTGGAAGCAGTGAGCCTGCCAGAAGAGGTGACAGTGACTAAGGTAAAAGCACACCAGAAGAAAATACTTAAGAAAGAAATCAGGAGGGTTAAAAGAAGACATGAGGTTGCCTTGGCAGTCAAAGTGAAGGATAATCCAAAGAGCTTTTACAGGTATATTAAGAGCAAAAGGATTGTAAGGGATATAATTGGTCCTCTTGAAGATCAGAGTGGTCGGCTATGTGCGGAACCAAAGGAAATGGGGGAGATCTTAAATAGGTTTTTTGCGTCTGTATTTACTAAGGAAACTGGCATGAAGTCTATGGAATTGAGGGAATCAAGTAGTGAGATCATGGAAACTACAGATTGAAAAGGAGGAGGTGCTTGCTGTCTTGAGGAAAATTAAAGTAGATAAATCCCCGGGACCTGACAGAGTGTTCCCTCGGACCTTGAAGGAGACTAGTGTTGAAATTGCAGGGGCCCTGGCAGAAATATTTAAAATGTCGCTGTCTATGGGTGAGGTGCCGGAGGATTGGAGAGTGGCTCATGTTGTTCTGTTGTTTAAAAAAGGATCGAAAAGTAATCCGGGAAATTATAGGCCGGTGAGTTTAACATCAGTAGTAGGTAATTTATTGGAGGGAGTACTAAGAGACAGAATCTACAAGCATTTGGATAGACAGGGACTTATTAGGGAGAGTGAACATGGTTTTGTGCGTGGTAGGTCATGTTTGACCAATCTGTTGGAGTTTTTCGAGGAGGTTACCAGGAAAGTGGATGAAGGGAAGGCAGTGGATATTGTCTACATGGATTTCAGTAAGGCCTTTGACAAGGTCCCGCATGGGAGGTTAGTTAGGAAAATTCAGTCGCCAGGTATACATGGAGAGGTGGTAAATTGGATTAGACATTGGCTCAATGGAAGAAGCCAAAGAGTGGTGGTAGAGAATTGCTTCTCCGAGTGGAGGCCTGTGACTAGTGGTGTGCCACAGGGATCAGTGCTAGGTCCATTGTTATTTGTCATCTACATCAATGATCTGGATGGTAATGTGGGAAATTGGATCAGCAAGTTTGCTGATGATACAAAGATTGGAGGTGTAGTAGACAGTGAGGAAGGTTTTCAGAGCCTGCAGAAGGACTTGGACCAGCTGGAAAAATGGGCTGAAAAGTGGCAGATGGAGTTTAATACAGACAAGTGTGAGGTATTGCACGTTGGAAGGACAAACCAAGGTAGAACATACAGGGTTAATGGTAAGGCACTGAGGAGTGCAGTAGAACAGAGGGATCTGGGAATACAGATACAAAATTCCCCAAAAGTGGCGTCACAGGTAGATAGGGTCATAAAGAGAGCTTTTGGTACATTGGCCTTTATTAATCAAAGTATTGAGTATAAGAGCTGGAATGTTATGATGAATTTGTATAAGGCATTGGTGAGGCCGAATCTGGAGTATTGTATTCAGTTTTGGCCACCAAATTACAGGAAGGATATAAATAAGGTTGAAAGAGTGCAGAAAAGGTTTACAAGGATGTTGCCAGGACTTGAGAAACTCGGTTACAGAGAAAGGTTGAATAGGTTAGGACTTTATTCCCTGGAGCGTAGAAGAATGAGGGGAGATTTGATAGAGGTATATAAAATTATGATGGGTATAGATAGAGTGAATACAAACAGGCTTTTTCCACTGAGGCAAGGGGAGAAAAAAACCAGAGGACATGGGTTAAGGGTGAGGGGGGAAAAGTTTAAAGGGAACATTAGGGGGGGCTTCTTCACACAGAGAGTGGTGGGAGTATGGAATGAGCTGCCAGATGAGGTGGTAAATGCGGGTTCTTTTTTAACATTTAAGAATAAATTGGGCAGATACATGGATGGGAGGTGTATGGAGGGATATGGTCCGTGTGCAGGTCAGTGGGACTAGGCAGAAAATGGTTCGGCACAGCCAAGAAGGGCCAAAAGGCCTGTTTCTGTGCTGTAGTTTCTATGGTTTCTATGGTGTCTATGGTAAGGGTGAGAGCATGGAACAGAAGGGAAATGAGTGGGCAGATGTTGCTGCGAAGAAGGCAGCAGAGGAACAAGAGGCAATTGAAATTGCAAGTGTGCAGGAGGAAACGACAGAAGTCAGCTTAGTAAAATTATATGAAGAGGTAGAGGCAGAAGAGAAGGAAAAACGGAGGCCAAAAGAAGCGAAGAAGGGATCAGGTGGGTGCTGGACACATGGGGAGGAAAGAATCGCGGTGGCCCCATCCTGTATTAGACCGATACTACTGAAGTTATATCATGGGGCGATGCATGAGGGAAGAGAGAGCATGATCACAACCCTCCGACAGGACTGGTGGGGGCCAGGGATGGGTGGGGACGTTGAGAAATTCTGCCGCCGTTGTATCATTTGTGCCCAGCATAACTCTGGTAAGGGCAGAAAGCTACAGCTGGCAAATCAGCCTCGGCCGAGGGGACCCTGGGAAAACATCCAGATAGACTTCACAGTGCCCCTGCCAAAAATCAGGGGGAAAAGCTACTGTCAACTTAAAGTATTAAAAGACCGAGCGAAACAATAACAGCCAGTCGCTGATCAGAGAGAGCCAGAGGGAAAGGGGATAGTCCTTCCACAGCCCAGCGACCAAGTTATGGTGAGGGTGCTGCCGGAAAGGCCGGGGTTTGCCCCCAGGTGGATAGGACCACAGACGGTACTGTTAATGAATGATGAGTGTGTCTGTGTGCAGACTCGGCGAGGCAGCCAGTGGAACACTGGACTCAGGTTAAAGCATACAACTCACCCTCTTGTTGCTCCCACAGATGGAGTGGGGAACCAAGTGTACCCAGTAACCATGTATTTACAGAGAACCTAAGAGAGGAACACCAGCCGGCCATGCCAGACCTGACCACAGCTGATGTAAACATACCTGGAGGAAAAGCAAAGGCAGAAAACACCGAGAGCGTGGCAGAAGACACTGAGAACGTGTTGGAAAACCAACTACTAAAGTGTGATGACGATGGTACTCTGTAAACAAGGCTGGTTGCTGAAGGTAGATGATTAATTTTATAGCATAGTATAGAAAATTATTTTGGAGATAGACGGGGAGGGATTTTTGAGTTAAAGCAGAGATGGCAAGTTCCACCACTTGGATGGCATTTCAGACTGCGCACGGCATCTGGAAGCAGTCACCCCCAGTCGGAGGAGCTGGGCCCTTTTCAGCAGTTGGACCAGTAATGGACTGGACAGTTCGGAAGGGGAGGCCCCCGGGGAGAGGTCCTTGCAGACATTTACATAGAGGCCACCCCAACCCCTTCCTGTACATTGATGAGAGAGCATGTGGGTGCTCCTGGAAGGAGAGTTTCAGCAACCAGAGGATAAAGGGCTGAAGACAAAAGAAAGTAATTACGTTGCAGTCAGCCTGCAGGGAAAGAGCAGGCACACCAAAGGAGCCGCATTCCTAAAGACTTGGAACAGCCTCTCTGCTTAACGTTAGGTAATGCTAGGATAGATATCAATGTACATAAAATTGTGGGGGTGGAATTTCGAGACAGGGCATTTTTGCTGCCCTATTTGAGCAGATCGTCCTAGGTTGGCCCTTCCTGATACAAATTTAATTTGTCCAGCAGGGCCAAGAGGAGGGACTGTTAGAGTGAGTTTTTTTGGGTAGATGATTTGTTTACACTTAAATGACTTTGGCCACCAGACTTCTATTTTAACTGTTTGACAAAGTACTGTGGATTGAGTCCACCACAATGGGCTTCCTAAAAGGTGTGAATACCAGATGCTTCTGGTAGTTTGACTTGATGCTGTAGTTTCGAAGGCAGTATCACCTATACATTATAAATATTAATTGTCTTCTATGTTAGCACGGGAAATGCCAAATAAATGTATTGTAGACTTAACTTACATTCCTAAAGGCTGTGGACATTTTGGCGTCGGGAGGAAAGGATGGTGTGATATTTTGTATGTAGCTCCAAAAGGTAGCATTGTCTAAGCATTGTCTATAACTTTTAAGCAGCGATGGCCTTTGTGTTTAGCATATAAATATCGAGCCCACATTCAGCTTACAGATGCTGCCTGGCCTGCTGCGTTCACCAACAACTTTGATGTGTGTTGCTTGAATTTCCAGCATCTGCAGAATTCCTCTTGTTTGAGCTAACAGACCTTTCTGCAGAAAGCGTCTCCGTCTGTATGATGCCTGCTGTACCTTGTTGTGTCGAATAAAGAAGCTGCTTTATATCTACCAGTGACTCTGTCTCTCCAGTGATTTCATCCACACTACAACAGTAGGGCACTAGGGAGTATAATGGAATAGAGAGACCAGGAGTAGCATGTCATTCTTCATTGAAAGTGCTGTCACAGGTAGACAGGGTGGTGAGAGAGGAGTTTGGCACACTGGATTTATCTCAGTCAGGACACTGAGTTGGGGAGTTATGTTGCAGTTTAAGTCACTGGTTAGGCCACACTTGGAGGACAGTTTTTGTCACCCTCTGGGAGGAAAGACGTGATTAACTGGAAAGAATAGAGAAAAGATTTACAAGGATGTTGCCAGGACTTGAGTGCCTGAGTTATTGGGAAAAGGTTGGCCAGGATAGGTCTGCTCCTTGGAATGTCGGACAATGAGGGCGTAAGATTATGAGAGGTATAAATAAAGTAACATCTTTTTTCCCAGGGTAGGGGAGAGACCTACACTAGGGTGGCGGTGAGGGGGGGAGGGGGAGATTTAAAAGGGACCTGCAGGATGACTTGTTCTGTCAGAGGATGGTGAGTTTATGGAACGAGCTGCCAGGGAAGTGGTTGAGGCAGGTACAATAACGTCGTTTAAGAAGCACTTGGACAGGTACGTGGAGGGATATGGGCTGAACACGTTGGGACTAGCTGGGTGGAGAACATGATCAGCATGGATGAGCCAAAAGACCAGCGTCCGTGTATATAGCTGTATGACCACTTATGGACTCTTGACCCCCAAAGTCCCATTGTGGATAATCCGTTGTGATCCTTAGGGGCCCTGATGTTTATTGTGTCTGTGCCAAATACATCACCTTAGACTGGTCAGAATCAGGCCCCATTGGAACAACTTCACAGATTTTTACTGGCACTCCTGCTCAGTGTACACAAAAAAGCAAAATCTAATCTCTAGACAAGTGACTGGTTTCTACATGTCTCATGACACCTGGCTGAAAAAAATAAAACCTAATTTGAATTAATCTGAAAGGTCACAATCTCTCTTGGCTCGTGGAGTGTAATCAGAAAACATACTTTCATGTAGTGCTGCCAATAGCAAATAAATGTGTGATCATAACAGCCATTAGGAAAAATTGAACAATATTAAAACAAACTGAAATCATACCCTTGAAGCTTTTAGCGTTCCACTGCCTTTTCTCACAATGAAACCTTCAAAGCAATTCTCATCTAGGTAATTGCTGTAACAAGGATAACGTCTTCAAAGCAAGGGTGTGATGTCTTGTTTAATAAGATTAGTGTGGGTAGGTGTATTTGTGAATTTCCCTTCCATTGTGAATTCCAGTGTGATTGCTGGAATAAACATCGTCCCTTTTAGTTTAAATAAGACTTCAATCTGCTTGCCATTTTACTGTCTATTGAGTGGAAAGGACAGTCAACATTTCAAGTTGAGACTCTTCATCAGGACAAGAAAAGCAGAGGGGAGACGGTCAGTATAAAAAGGAAGTGGTGATTAGAGAGCCAGCGGATTCAAGTAAGAGGGCAGCTAGGCAGGTGAGGGAGGGGAGAGTGAGAATGATGTAAGCAGGTAATAGGTGGATGTGACAAAGGGCTGAAAAAGAGAGGACAGTCAAGATGAAACAATGGAAAGGGGGTGAGGAGGGGAACCATGACGTGGAATCTCTCCATAGATGTTGCCTGACCTGCTGAGTTCCTCTAGCCTTTTGCATGTTGCTCCAGATTCCAGCATCTACACTCTCTTGAGTCTCAGTTTAACTGTGTTTCTTCATGTTGCAATTCCATCAGCATTAGTGCGGAAGATGTTTCAGGTCTGCAAACTTTCATCAAACTGTTTCTCTTTCTGCAGATGCAACGTGGCCTGCTGAGTTTTTTTCAGTGTTTTACTATTTTATTTTGGATTTCTTTGGCACGATGCTGGAAATCTTGAGCAATACACACAAAATACTAGAAGAACTCAGCATATCTGGCAGCATTTATGGAGGGGAATAAACAGTCATTGTTTTGGGCTAAGACCCTTCATCAAGACTGCAAAGCAAGGGAGCTGAAGCCAGAGTTTATTTTCATGAGTTCTTTTCATAGTCATAGTCATAGTCATTCTTTATTAATCCCGGGGGAAACTGGTTTTCGTTACAGTTTCTCCGTAAATAATAACTAGTAATAGAACCATAAATAGTTAAATAGTAATATGTAAATTATGCCAGTAAATTATGAAATAAATCCAGGACCAGCCTATTGGCTCAGGATGTCTGACCCTCCAAGGGAGGAGTTGTAAAGTTTGATGGCCACAGGCAGGAATGACTTCCTATGACGCTCTGTGCTGCATCTCGGTGGAATGAGTCTCTGGCTAAATGTACTCCTGTGCCCACCCAGTACATTATGTAGTGGATGGGAGACATTGTCCAAGATGGCATGCAACTTGGACAGCATCCTCTTTTCAGACACTACCGTGAGAGTGTCCAGTTCCATCCCCACAACATCACTGGCCTTACGAATGAGTTTGTTGATTCTGTTGGTGTTTGCTACCCTCAGCCTGCTGCCCCAGCACACAACAGCAAACATGAGAGCACTGGCCACCACAGACTCGTAGAACATCCTCAGCATCGTCCGGCAGATGTTAAAGGACCTCAGTCTCCTCAGGAAATAGAGACGGCTCTGGCCCTTCTTGTAGACAGCCTCAGTGTTCTTTGACCAGTCCAGTTTATTGTCAATTGGTATCCCCAGGTATTTGTAATCCTCCACCATGTCCACACTGACCCCTTTGATTTTTCTTTTGCTGTGGTGGCATTTTAACCAGAAATTGCAGCCAGTGCAAAATGAGTTTCCAAACCTATTTGCAATGACATTGAAACCTTGGTCTTACTCAATAAAGAGACCATGCTCTAGAGGCACACTGATCATCACAAGGAATTTTGAATCGTTTTGTTTGCAAATTGGCAAGAGGGTCCAAAAACTGGGCTGTAATATATGGATGTAAGGGCAGTACTCGAAACGTTTTGAATTATGTAGTTAGGTATATAACTACATCATCTACATTACAATGGTCAACTTCCTAACTACATAATGTGTCAAGAAAAGTGAAAACTCCCTGTAATGCATAGTTCACCTCACGAGCGTGGTCTCTTTTCTGACCAAGACTAAGGTTCAATTAATTATAACACAAAAGGTTCCATAGATACTGGAAATCTTAACCAACACACACAAAATGTTTGAGGAACTCAACAGGTCAGGCAGCATCTATGGAGGGGAATAAACAGGCAAGTTTTGAGCCGAGACTTTGAGCTGATTTTTGAGCTTTGTGTCGGGCACGTGGCCAAGTGGTTAAGGCGTTCGGCTAGTGATCTGAAGGTCGCTAGTTCGAGCCTCAGCTGTGGCAGTGTGTTTGTGTCCTTGAGCAAGGCACTTAACCACACATTGCCCTAGTGTCTGTGCGAGGAGTGGCGTCCCACACAGACTTCCAATCTGCGCCTTGTAAGGCATGAAAATGACCAACGCAGGCCTCTCATAGTCTGAGTCGACGTTCCCTCCCCCCATCCCCTCCTTTGAGCTTCAGTCCCTGAGTACAGGCGGAGACTGAAGACTGCAGCACCAGTAGTAAGGACCAAGAAGGTATGGACAAGGGAAGCACAGGAGCGCCTACAGGACTGCTTTGAGCCAAGACTGGTGAACTGGACTGTATTCAGGGATTCATCTTTGAATCTGGATGAGTATGCTGCAGTTGTTACTGATTTCATTAAAACCTGTGTGGATGAGTATGTGCCCACAAAGACTTTACTGCACATTCCCAAACCAAAAGCCGTGGATGAATCAGGAAGTACATCATCTGCTGAAGGCTAGATCTGTGGCATTCAAGTCTGGCAACCCAGGCCTGTACCAGAAAACCAGGTATGATTTGCGGAGGGCTATTTCAAAGGCGAAGGGACAATTCTGAACGAGGTTGGAGGTGACATCGGATACACGGCAACTCTGGCAGGGACTGCAAGACATTACTTCCTACAAAGTGAAACTCAATAGCATGAATGACAGCGATGCTTCTCTACCAGATGAACTCAATGCCTTCTCTGCCCGCTTTGAAAGGGAGAACACAACTACAGCTGTGAAGATTCCTGCTGCGCCTGAAGACCATGTGATCTCTGTCTCAGAGGCTGATGTTAGACTGTCTTTGAAGAGTGAGCCCTCGCAAGGCGGAAGGTCCCGTTGGAGTACCTGGTAAGGCTCTGAAAACAAGTGCCGGCCAACTAGCGGGAATATTCAAGGACATTTTCAACCTCTCACTGCTACTGGCAGAAGTTCCCACTTGCTTCAAAAAGGCAACAATTATACCAGTGCCCAAGAAGAATAATGTGGGCTGCCTTAATGACTATCGCTTGGTAGCACTCATATCGACAGTGATGAAATGCTTTGAGAGGTTGGTTATGACTAGACTGAACTCTTGCCTCAGCAAGGACTTAGACCCGTTGCAATTTGCCTATCATCACAATAGGTCAACAGCAGACGCAATCTTAATGGTTCTTCACACGGCCTTAGACCAACTGGACAACACAAACACCTATGTCAGGTTGCTGTTCATCGACTATAGCTCAGCAATTAATCCCATCATTCCCACAGTCCTGATTGAGAAGTTGCAGAACCTGGGCCTCTGTACCTCCCTCTGTAATTGTATCCTCAACTTCCTAACTGGAAGACCACCGTCTGTGCGGATTGGTGATAACATATCCTCCTTGCTGACAATCAACACTGGTGCACCTCAGGGGTGTGTACTTAGCCCACTGCTCTACTCTCAGTATACACATGACTGTGTGGCTAGGCATAGCTCAAACACCATCTACAAATTTGCTGACAATACAGCCATTTTTGGTAGAATCTCAGGTGGTGACGAGAGAGTGTACAGGAGTGAGATATGCCAACTAGTGGAGTGGTGCCACAGCAACAACCTGGCACTCAACGTCAGTAAGACCAAAGAGCTGATTGTGGACTTCAGGAAGGGTAAGACGAAGGAATACATACCAATCCTCATAGAGGGATCAGAAGTGGAGAGAGTGAGCAGTTTCAAGTTCCTGGGTGTCAAGATCTCTGAGAATCTAACCTGGTCCCAACAGATTGATGTCATCATAATGAAGACAAGGCAGCAGCTATATTTTCTTAGGAGCTTGAAGTGATTTGGCATGTCAGCAAATACACTCAAAAACTTCTATTGTTGTACCATGGAGAGCATTCTGACAGGCTGCATCACCATCTGGTATGGCAGTGATACCAGACAGTGATGGTATCTACTGCACAGGACCGAAGGAAGCTGCAGAAGGTTGTAAAACGTTGCAGAAGGTTTTCTGCGGAGCATCAAGAATGCTCACCTCTGTCCCAGGATACTGACAGACTTTTACTGCTGTACCATTCTGCATCTTACTCACCAACTGCATCTTAGTGTGGTATGGCAATTGTCCCGTATCGGACCGCAAAGCACTCCAGCAGGTGGGGAAAACTGCCTAGCGGATTATCAGCACCCAATTGCCCACCATTGAGAACATCTACCATAAATGCTGCTTGGGGAGGGTGAAAAGCATTATCAAGGATGCATCTCACCCTAACCATGGACTTTTTACTCTCCTCCCATCCGGTAGGCACTACAGGAGCCTCCGCTCCCGCACCAGCAGGCACAGGAAGAGCTTCTTCCCTGAGGCTGTGACCCTGCTGAACCTCACATCACAGCGTCAAGCAGTATTGCACCCATATTGAACTGTCTCAGTACTTTTATATTTGTGTGCTGTAGCACTTACTTTTTATTCATAGTTATTTTGTAAATAACACTATTCTTTGCATTTCTGGTCAGATGCTGACTGCCGTTCATTGGCTTTGTATCTGTACTCAGCACAATGACAATAAAGTTGAATCTAATCTAATCTAAATCTAGATCTAGATCTAGGCAGTGTCCATTATTAAAGACCTCCAGCACCCAGGGCATGCCCTTTTCTCACTGTTACAATCAGGGAGGAGATACAGAAGCCTGAAGAGACACACTCAGCGATTCAGGAACAGCTTCTTCCCCTCTGCCATCCGATCTCTAAATCTAAATCTAAATCTAAATCTAGTCAGCTCCATCTTGGGCACTAGCCTACAAAGTACCCAGGACATCTTTAGGGAGTGGTGTCTCAGAAAGGCAGTGTCCATTATTAAAGACCTCCAGCACCCAGGGCATGCCTGTTTCTCACTATTACCATCAGGTAGGAGGTACAGAAGCCTGAAGGCACACACTCAACGATTCAGGAACAGCTTCTTCCCCTCTGCCATCTGATCCCTAAATGGACTTTAAAAGCTTTGGACATGACCTCACTTTTTCTAATATACAGAATTTCTGTTTTTGCACATTTTTTAATAATCTATTCAATATATATGTATTATTATTTTATTTATTATTATTGTTGTTTCTCTCTCTCTGATAGATTATGTATTGCATTGAACTGCTGCTGCTAAGTTAACAAATTCCACGTCACATGCCGGTGATAATAAACCTGATTCCGATTCTGAGACCCTTCCTCAGGAGTCGAGAGGAAGGGATGAGAAGGTGGTGGGAGAGGGGAAGGCATGCAAGCTGGCATGTGGTGCAAAACCCTGTTTTGTGCCAGAATCATTAAACACTGCCAAATTACTAGATTTAAATATGCATGACTAAATGGGAAATTTCAGAAGGAAAACTTACTGTATACTAGATTGGAAATTTGCCCTTCACTTGCATTAAATATTCTGTTATCAAACAACTGTTTGATTAGTTCCTCCAGCATTTTGTGTGTGTTACTCTGGATTTTCAACATGTGTAAAATCTCTTGTGTTTCTGCTTCTTTCATTCATTGTGGAACTGAATTCTGAAAACAGAGACCAGCACAAACACCTGGTAATATATGGGTGTTTTATTGTACATCCTGAATAAAAATTTCAACCCGTAACAGCTCTGATTTCCTATCGGTTTTACTGTTTGCCCATTTTATTTCAAGGTTCTTTTTATTACTGCATCAAGGTTGGAAGCTTTGTTCAACTGCATTTATAAACTTAATTGGAAGCAATACAAATAGAAAATCTGCCCACAACATCGCTGAATGTGTGATGTGTACTTTAAGACCAATGTCTCGAGAAATGGTGACTGTTTCCTATTTTAGATTAGCATTTCACAAGCTTCACACTTGGTCAATCCGAGTTTATTATGTACTCCACCACTAGGAGTAAACTATGGGTTTCTGCGGATATCCCACACCAGCATTTCAGCTGTGCCAACATTTGCCATTGGTCCCAGCAAGGTAATGCTGAGCTGCAGCTCCATCACAGCCACAAGCCATCCTGCATCAAGGACATCTTCAACAGGCAATGCCCTAAAATGATGGTGTGCCTCCATCATTAAACACCCTCACCACCCAGGATATGCCCTCTTCTCCTTACTGCCATCAAAGAGGAGGTGCAGGAGCCTAAACAGACTCACATAGAAACACAAAAAACCTACAGCACAGTACAGGCCCTTCAGCCCACAATGCTGTGCCGAACATGTACTTACTATAGAAATTACCTAGGGTTACCCATAGCCCTCTATTTCTAAGCTCCATGTACCTATCCAAGGGTGTCTACCCGCCTCCACCACCGTCACCGCAGCCCATTCCATGCACTCACCACTCTCTGCATAAAATCTTATCCCTGACATCTCCTCTGTACCCATTTTCCAGCACCTTAAAACTGTGCCCTCTCGTGTTAGCTATTTCAGCCCTGGGAAAAAGCCTCTGACTATCCACATGATCAATACTTCTCAACATCTTACCCACCTCTATCAGGTCACCTCTCATCTTCCATCGCTCCAAGGAGAAAAGGCCGAGTTCACGCAACCTATTCTCATAAGGCATGCTCCCCAATCCAGGCAACATCCTTGTAAATCTCCTCTGCATCCTTTCTATAGTTTCCACATCCTTCCTGTAGTGAGACGACCAGAACTGAGCACAGTACTCGAAGTGGGGTCTGACCAGGGTCCTATATAGCTGTAACATTACCTCTCGGCTCTTGAACTCAATCCCACAGTAGATAAAGGCAAATACACCGTATGCCTGCTTAACCACACAGTCAACTCATGCAGCAGCTTTGATTGTCCTATGGACTCGGACCCCAAGATCCCTCCACACTGCCAAGAGTCTTACCATTAGTACTATATTCTGCCATCATATTTGACCTACCAAAATGAACCTCCTCACACTTATTTGGGTTGAACTCCATCTGCCACTTCTCAGCCCAGTTTTGCACCCCATTGGTGACCCACTGTAACCTCTGACACCCCTCCACACAATCTACAACAGCCCCAACCTTTGTGTCATCAGCAAATTTACTAACCCATCCCTCCACTTCCTCATCCAGGTCATTTATAAAAATCACGAAGAGTTAAAGGTCCCAGAACAGATCCCTGAGGCACACCACTGGTTACTAACCTCCATGCAGAATATGACCCGTCTACAAACACTCTTTGCCTTCTGTGGGCAAGCCAATTCTGAATCTACAAAGCAAGGTCCTCTTGGATCCCATGACTCCTTACTTTCTCAATAAGCCTTGCATGGGGTACCTTATCAAATGCCTTGCTGAAATCCATATACACTACATCTACTGCTTTACCTTCATCAATGTGTTTAGTCACATCCTCAAAAAATTCAATCGGGCTTGTAAGGCACGACCTGCCTTTGACAAAGCCATGCTGACTGTTCCTAATTATATTATGCCTCTCCAAATGTTCATAAATCCTGTCTCTCAGGATCTTCTCCATCAATTTATCAACCACTGAAGTAAGACTCACTGGTCTATAATTTCCTGGGCTACCCCTACTCCCTTTCTTGAATAAAGGAAAAACATCCGCAACCCTCCGATCCTCCAGAACCTCTCCCATCCCCATTGATGATGCAAAGATCATCACCAGAGGCTCAGCAATCTCCTCCCTTGTTTCCCACAGTAGCCTGGGGTACATCTCGTCTGGTCCAGTCACGGTGACTTATCCAACTTGATGCTTTCCAAAAGCTCCAGCATGCCCTTTTTCGTAATCTCATAGAAACATAGAAACATAGAAAACATACAGCACAGTACAGTCCCTTCAGCCCACAAAGTCATGCTGAACATGTCCCCACCTTAGAACTACTTAGGCTTTACCCATAGTCCTCTATTTTTTTAAGCTCCATGTAGCCATTCAGGAGTCTCTTAAAAGACCCTACTGTTTCTGCCTCCACCACCACCACCATCAGCCCATTCTCTGCACTCACCACACCATGCGTAAAAAACTTACCCCTGACGTCTCCTCTGTACTTACTTCCAAGCACCTTAAAACTGTGCCCTCTCGTGTTAGCCATTTCAGCCCTGGGAAAAAGCCTCTGACTATCCACACGATCAATGCCTCTCATTATCTTGTACACCTCTATCAGGTCACCTCTCATCCTCCGTCGCTCCAAGGAGAAAAGGCCAAGTTCACTCAACCTATTTTCATAAGGCATGCTCCCAAATCCAGGCAACATCTTTGTAAATGTCCTCTGCACCTTTTCTATGATTTCCACGTCCTTCCTGTAGTGAGACGACCAGAACTGAGCACAGTACTCCAAGTGGGGTCTGACCAGGATCCTATATAGCTGCAACATGTCTATATGCTCAAGCTTTTCAGTCTGCTGTAAGTCATCCCTACAATCGCCAAGATCCTTTCTTGTAGTGAATACTGAAGCAAAGTATTAATTAATACCTCCTCTGCCTCCTCCAGTTCCATACACACTTTTCCACTGTCACACTTGATTGGTCCTATTCTCTCATATCTTATCCTCTTGCTCTTCACATACTTGTAGAATGCCTTAGGAGTTTCCTTAATCCTGCTCACCAAGGCCTTGCTCATCATGGCACTTTCTGGCTCTCCTAATTTCATTCTTAAACTCCTTAATGATCGGACAAAGTCAGCATGGATTTGTGAAAGGAAAATCATGTCTGACGAATCTCATAGAATTTTTTGAGGATGTAACTAGTAGAGTGGATAGGGGAGAACCAGTGGATGTGGTATATTTGGATTTTCAGAAGGCTTTTGACAAGGTCCCACACAGGAGATTAGTGTGCAAACTTAAAGCACACGGTATTGGGGGTAAGGTATTGGTGTGGGTGGAGAGTTGGTTAGCAGACAGGAAGCAAAGAGTGGGAATAAACGGGACCTTTTCAGAATGGCAGGCGGTGACTAGTGGGGTACCGCAAGGCTCAGTGCTGGGACCCCAGTTGTTTACAATATATATTAATGACTTGGATGAGGGAATTAAATGCAGCATCTCCAAGTTTGCGGATGACACGAAGCTGGGTGGCAGTGTTAGCTGTGAGGAGGATGCAGGGTGACTTGGATAGGTTGGGTGAGTGGGCAAATTCATGGCAGATGCAAATTAATGTGGATAAATGTGAAGTTATCCACTTTGGTGGCAAAAATAGGAAAACAGATTATTAAATGAATGGTGGCCGATTAGGAAAAGGGGAGGTGCAACGTGACCTGGGTGTCATTATACACCAGTCATTGAAAGTGGGCATGCAGGTACAGCAGGCGGTGAAAAAGGCGAATGGTATGCTGGCATTTATAGAGAGAGGATTTGAGTACAGGAGCAGGGAGGTACTACTGCAGTTGTACAAGGCCTTGGTGAGACCGCACCTGGAGTATTGTGTGCAGTTTTGGTCCCCTAATCTGAGGAAAGACATCCTTGCCATAGAGGGAGTACAGAGAAGGTTCACCAGATTGATTCCTGGGATGGCAGGACTTTCATATGAAGAAAGAATGGATGAACTGGGCTTGTACTCGTTGGAATTTAGAAGATTGAGGGGGGATCTGATTGAAAGGTATAAGATCCTAAAGGGATTGGACAGGCTAGATGCAGGAAGATTGTTCCCGATGTTGGGGAAGTCCAGAACGAGGGGTCACAGTTTGAGGATAGAGGGGAAGCCTTTTAGGACTGAGATTAGGAAAAACTTCTTCACACAGAGAGTGGTGAATCTGTGGAATTCTCTGCCACAGGAAACAGTTGAGGCCAGTTCATTGGCTATATTTAAGAGGGAGTTAGATATGGCCCTTGTGGCTACGGGGGTCAGGGGGTATGGAGGGAAGGCTGGGGCGGTGTTCTGAGTTGGATGATCAGCCATGATCATAATAAATGGCGGTGCAGGCTCGAAGGGCCGAATGTTTCTATGTTTTCCTGCTAGCCTTATAATCTTCTAGAACTCTATCATTACCTCTACTCCGATGCCCGCTCTATAAAGGTGTCATCTTTTAAAATTCTTCCCGCTGGTCTAACTCGGTGACTTCCACATGTCTGTGCAGTCGTACCTCGATCAACCTGCTGAAGAAAGTGTGCTCTCCTTTTAAATTATTCCCACGAGTCTAACTCAGTGACGTCCACGTGCCTGCACAGTCGTGCCTCGATCAAAATTTACTGTTTTAGGAGCAGCTTCTTCCCTATGCCATCTGATTTCTGAAAAATCCATAAACCCATGAACACCTCATTAGTTTGCTCTCCTTGAACTCTACTTGTTTATCTCTTTATTTCTTAATGTAATTTGTACTGATGGTGATGTACTGCACTGTGCTGCTGCCACAAAGCAATACAATTCATGATACAAGCCACTGATGATAAAATGGATTCTGACTCTGTACAGTAAAGGTAAACCCTTGGTCTTTTTAGGTTGGACATCTAAGTGACATTGATTGTTGGAGATGATTCCTATTTCTTCAGGCGTACAGACCTTATGAAACTTATTCTTTTCATCTGATAATTTTGAAGAAGGTATGGTAAGCTGTTACAGACACTCTGTCGATACTATCCTGATAAGACACTCTAGCAATACTATCCTGATAAAGATACCCAATTGATACTATCCTGTTACACACACTCTATTGATACTATCCTGTTACAGTCCAGTTACACTTTATCAGTACTATTCTGTTACAGACACTCTACCAATACTATCCTGATAAAGATACCCTATTGATACTAACCTGTTACAGACACTCTATCGATACTATCTGGTTACAGTCTATTGATACTATCCTGTTACAGACACTCTATTAATACTATCCTGTTACAGTCTATCAATTCTATCCTGTTACAGACACTCTATCCTGTAACGGACACGCTATTGATACTACCCTGTTACAGACACTCTGTTGATACTGCCCTGTTACAGGCACTCTGTCAATACTATCCTGTTACAGACACTCTATTGATACTATCTTGTTATGGACACTCTATTGATACCGCCCTGTTACAGACACTCTATTGATACCGCCCTGTTACAGACACTCTGTCAATACTATCCTGTTACAGACACTCTGTTGATACTATCTTGTTATGGACACTCTATTGATACTGCCCTGTTACAGACACTGTATTGATACTGCCCTGTTACAGACACTGTATTGATACTGCCCTGTTACAGATACTCTGTCAATACTATCCTGTTACAGACACTCTGTTGATACTATCCTGTTACACTCCATTTATACTATCCTGTTACACTCCATTTATACTATCCTGTTACGGACACTCAATCAATACTGTCCTGTTACAGACTCTCTATCAATACTACACATTCAAAAAATGCTGGTGAACGCAGCAGGCCAGCATCTATAGGAAGAGGTACAGTCGACGTTTTGGGCTGAGACCCATCATGAAGAAATATCATTCTATCTGGTTAATTCACCTGAACTGCCACTGGTACAATTTCCCCTGGTTATCCCGACATAACCCACGGATCGATTGGTCTCTGAAGGTACTCCAAGGGTGGGGACTGGCATGCCTGTCTACCTGTCTGGGTCCAGCTCAAGCTCCATTCCGTGAATCCCCTCCTGTGTCAGCTATGGATGTGGATCTGCCTGGGATTCCGGCTGAATATGCAGATCTCTCTGATGATTTCAGTAAAAGAAAGGCCACCACTGTGCCCCAACACCGGCCATATGACTGTGCCATAGACCTTCTACCTGGAACTAATTCTCCCCGGGGCCGGCTCTTTTCCCTCTCTCGTCCTGAAACGGAGGCCATGGAGGAATACATCAAGGAGGCATTGAGCATGGGGTTTATCCATCCGTCAACCTCGCCGGCAGGAGCGGGCTACTTTTTTGTGAGCAAGAAGGATGGCAAGCTCCGTCCCTGCATCGATTATCGGCCCCTGAACAACATCACTGTGAAGAACCACTAACCTCTTCCCTTACTGGCGTCTGCGTTTGAACACCTCCAGAGAGCAACCATATTTTCCAAAATTGATCTGCGCAATACTTACTATCTAATTCGTATAAGAGAAGGAGATGAGTGGAAAACGGCTTTCAGCACCTCTCAAGGCTACTATGAATACCTGGTGATGCCTTTTGGTCTGGCCACTGTATTCCAGGCCTTGGTTAAGGATGTGCTTAGGGTCATGTTGAACCAGTTTGTGTTTGTGTATTTAGATGACATCCTTATCTATTCCCTCTCTCATCGGGAGCACGTCCAGCATGTGAGGAGAGTACTCAGACACCTTCTTGAAAGTGACCTGTACGCCAAGCCCGAAACATGTGACTTCCATAAAGACCAGGTGTAGTTTTTGGACAACATACTTACCCCATCCAACGTTCAAATGGACCCTAGTAAAGTTCAGGCAGTGGCAGAGTGGCCCAAACCATCTACAGTCAAACAGGTATGGCGCTTCATGGGATTTGCGAACATTTATTGCTGCTTCATCCGGAACTTCGCTCTATCGCGACTCCAATTAATGCACTCACCAAGAAGACCACAGCAGGATTCCATTGGGCGGACGATGCCGACCAAACATTTTCCGAGCTAAAGCGATGTTTCACCACTGCCCTGCTGCTGCAACCCATCTCAGCCATTCAGTGTTGAGGTGGATGCATCCGATGTCGGCATTGGAGCTGTCCTCTCTCAGCGCTCGTCTGCAGATAGCCGGTTGCACCCTTGTGCCTTTCTTTCCCATCGCTTGACTCCGGCCGAGAGGAATTACCATGTTGGGAACCGGGAACTTCCGGCTGTCAAGGAGGCCCTGGAGGAATGGCGACACTGGCTGGAGGGCGCAGAGCATCCATTCTTGGTCTGGACAGATCACTAAAACCTCTCCTATATTCAGAATGCGAAGAGACTCAACTCTCGTCAAGCCCGGTGGGCTCTCTTCTTCACACGGTTCAATTTCGTCCCCACTTAGCGTCCCGGCAGCAAGAACACAAAGGCCGACTCTTTCTCTCACCGCAGTTTGACGGATCCGAGGACAATGCCCATTCTTCCTCGCTCGTGTATCGCTGCTCCGGTGATCTGGGGAATAGAGGCAGAGGTGAGGGCCGCCCAACAATCAGATCCAGGCCCGGATGGGACAGCTCCCAACCGGCTGTTTGTCCCGGTTGCGGGTGCATTCCAAAGTGTTGGAATGGGGTCACTCCTCCCATCCGGCTGGACATCCGGGAATTCACAGACTCAGGAATTAGTAGAGAGACAGTTTAGGCGGCCATGTCTACAACTTTTATCTGCCTGTCCCACCTGTGCTTGGAACAAAACATCATACCAGCCTCCTGTGGGTCTGTTATGTCCACCGCTTGTGCCCCACCACCCCTGGTCCCACCTCACAGTGAATTTCATCACTGGTCTGCCCCCATCGTAAGGAAACACCACCACTTTGGTTGTTGTGGATCGATTTTTCAAGGCTGCCCACTTCATTGCCCTCCCCAAGCTCCCATCGGCTCGTGAGACTGCTACACTCATGGTTCAGCATGTGTTCAGGCTCCATGGCTCTCCTCAAGACATAGTGTCTGATAGCGGTCAACAGTTCACTTCCCACTTTTGGAAGGCTTTCTGCTGTCTTGTAGGGGCCACAGCCAGTCTCTCGTCTGGCTTCCACCCCCAATCTAATGGCCAGACTGAGAGAGTGAGCCAGGAGTTGGAGACAACCCTACGCTGTCTTGTCTCTTCCAACCCCACGTCCTGGAGCTCCCAATTGGTTTGGGCAGAGATCGCCCACAATTACCTCCAGTCGTCCTTCACCGGTATGTCTCCCTTTGAATGCCAGAGGGGATTCCAGTCCCCGCTTTCCCCTGATCAGGAGATCGAGGTAGGAGTTCCTGCTGATCCAGGGCTACTAGCGCACCCGGAGACGAGCCAGGGCTTCTCTGCCGTGCGCCCAGATACAGCGTTCCTGGCAGGCTGATCGGCTCCATCAACAGGTAAGGCCATTTAAACCAGGAGAGGAGGTCTGGTTGGCATCAAGGGATCTTCCCCTGAAATTCGAGATCCGGAAATTGGCACTGTGCTACGTGGGACTGTTTGTAGTGGAAAAGGGGTCAATAAGCTGTCCTACAGATTGTGTCTACCAGCATCACTGAAGATCCACCCAGTATTCCATATTTCCCAGCTCAAGCCGGTTACTACCTCTCCCCTTGCCCCTGTCACCCCACCTCTCCCTCCTCCCCACTTGGTAGATGGTTCCCTTATCTATACTTTGCATCTCACCAAGTACGTGGTAAGATCCAGTATCTTGTGGACTGGGAAGGGTATGACCCAGAAGAACATACTTGGATCCCGCCCAAGGACATTTTGGACAAGTCACTGATCCGAGACTTCCAGCGGACATAGGTTTGTGACGCCTCAGGGGCTGCACCAAGAGAGGGGGACCCTGTCACAACCACGGATTCGGCAGTGCAATAGATACGGCAATTGCGCTTGTGAATTTGCACGCGACAGCTAATTATTTGATCGTAATAGTATTTAACTCCGTACTTGTCCTCGTAGTGCTTGTCGAGACTTGGACAGAGCACAGCAACGCTTCGCTGCTGTTTTGCATTTGGCCTTCCCTGAGATATTCGACTTTCAAGCCAACTGACTCTGAAGACTAGCGGTATTCGCTTAATGTTTAGATGCTCTTTTCAGCCGCAGCATAGGCTTTGTTTACTTTTTGAGAGTTTTAGTTAACGGACCTGTTTTGGCCGAGTGTTTATTTTCCCTCTAACACTGTTCGCATTAAAGTCTGTGAACTGTCGACCTGTTCAATGTCTTTCATTCCGCACTTGGGCCATATCTGAACCGGGTAACACACTCTATCGATATTATCCCGTTGCCCTGTCGGTGCGCTCCGGTAGCGGGCACTCTACCAGATACGGACAAGTTACACTCCGTCGACGCCGCCCCGTTGCACTGTATGGTTATTCTCCCGTTACGGACGCTCTATCGATAGTATTCTGCTACACCCTGGCGATAGTATTCTGTTACAGTCTGTCTATCGATACTACCCTGGAACAGGCACAAGTGACTCTATCCTATTACAGACTCCCATAGGTATAATTCTGTAGCACTATATTGATACTCTCCTGTTACCGACACTCTAACGTACTATTCCGTTACACGCTGTCGATACCCTCCCGTCACGGACACGCTGTCGATACTATAACAGTCAAATACTGTAACGTACTGTTGATGAGGGTATTGTAAGCTATTACAGACACTAATGATATTCTCCACTGTAATGTTTTACTGTAAATGTTGGCGCCGCTTCATTTGTTGTCCCTTTATTTTGTTTTCTATTAAAATGTTTTTCAGTCCTTTCTTGCTGAAGTGAACTATCGAGGCAGTTTCTTTGGAAATACTCTACCCTCATGACTGATGTCTGAGTGTATTCAGCTTTCAAAGTTGAGTGTGACATGCTCACATCTTTGCAGAGTAGCAAGTGTATCACACCAAGCAGCTGATATCTATGCTTCTCTGACCCAAATAGTGTGGGACTTCTTGAGTATATTGTTGTGTCTGTATTTATTCCAATTCAGATTCCACTACCTTCCTTTGCAGAAGAACTGGTGGGTGTAAGTGTAATTTAATTCGTCAGAATTCTGTCTCCTTAAAAGGTAACTTGCAGTTTTGCTAAATTTTACGTTGGCCTGAAGGAATACAAGGACCTTATCTGGACAGTGCGAGTCTTGCGGAATTATCGCAGTTCGGTGCCAAATCAAACTGAACCATTGATCAAAATATCTGTTTCTCACCCAGTGAACACGGCTGTTCCAGAAACAATGGCGTTGGAGCTAATTAAATAAGGAAAATGCATCAATTTTTTTGTGTCCACCTGTTATTTTTTCACTCTGTAATTGCAGGAGAAATAGCTAATCCCAACAAAACAAAACACATCTTCACAGCTGTTACTCAATGAAGTACTAAAGCACAATGAAGTATAATATTTATTTAGCATCAGAACACACTGATGAAACTTCTTTGGTGACCTTAATTTACAATGTAATCTCCATAAAATATTGATTTTACAGAACATACCTTTATGAGAGAGACATCAATTATCCTCAAATAACATAAAAAAACCTGACAGGAACTTTAAAAAACCCGAAAGACTCTGCAGAAAGAATTGATATTGATGTAGAAGGGACCCAGTAGAAACTCAATGGGCTGAATGGTCTTCTGTACTGTAACCATTATGGTTCTAACTCAATTTGTTTTTCTGGATGGCATACGCTGCCTAACCACTGTAGCCTTTCACCAAAGTTCTTACAGGATGGTCTGGTTAACTACGTCAGTGTTAGTGCATGTATGTAATGGATAAGTTGGATAATACGTAGAGCAATCCATGTTCTAAACCTTCTCTGGTAAATGTTCCTTTCCAGCACTTTACCTTTCTTAACCCCCTGGCTTCACCTATCACCTTCCAGCTAGTCTCCTTCCCCTGCCTCCACATTTTGATTCTGGCTTCCTTCCCTTTCCTTTCCAGTCCCGAAGAAGAGTCTTGACCCAAAAATCATTGACTGTTTTTTTCTTTTCCATAGATACTGCTTGACCTGCTGAGTTCCATCAGCATTTGGTGAGCGTTGCTCGGGATTTCCAGCATCAGCAGAATTTCTTGTGTTTGTAATTTAGACCACTCTTGATCTTTCCACACTGTATGGACAAGTACATCTGTGCCATTCCTTTCCCCACGCAGACAATAATATAAAGTTGCTACTCAGAAACCAGGCATTGATACATTTTGTTTTAGTTTATGCATGGGCAAGGTGTGGAATGCCACCCATAATTGGCCTGAACTTTGAAGGCAGCTTTGAACTTTAGAATTCAACTAATTTGTTCATTTCCATTGATGCTACAGTACCTGACCTGCTGAGTTGCCTTAGCATTTTGTGTGTGTTTCTCTGGGTTTCCAGCATCTGCAGAATCTCTCACGTTTAGAATCCAAACACCCTGGCAGCATACAGCCCTGACCTGGTGTGGATGATGGGTGGATGAAAGACATTAGTGAACCATGTTGGGTATTTACAACAAACTGCTCAGTTTCATGTGCACACACTGATAACATTACCACATTATTCCAAACAACAGGAATTCTGCAGATGCTGGAAATTCAAGCAACACACATCAAAGTTGCTGGTGAACGCAGCAGGCCAGGCAGCATCTGTAGGAAGAGGTGCAGTCGACGTTTCAGGCCGAGACCCTTCTTCAGGACTAACTGAAGGAAGAGTGAGTAAGGGATTTGAAAGTGGGAGGGGGAGGGGGAGATCCAAAATGATAGGAGAAGACAGGAGGGGGAGGGATAGAGCCAAGAGCTGGACAGGTGATAGGCAAAAGGGGATACGAGAGGATCATGGGACAGGAGGTCCGGGAAGAAAGACCGGGGGGGGGGGAGCCCAGAGGATGGGCAAGAGGTATATTCAGAGGGACAGAGGGAGATAAAGGAGAGTGAGAGAAAGAATGTGTGCATGAAAATGAGTAGCAGATGGGGTACGAGGGGGAGGTGGGGCCTTAGCGGAAGTTAGAGAAGTCGATGTTCATGCCATCAGGTTGGAGGCTACCCAGACGGAATATAAGGTGTTGTTCCTCCAACCTGAGTGTTATTCCAGATGGGTTTAATTACTGGCTACTGCAGTGGGATTCAGACTTGTCCAAAACAATGGTCTAGTTTGGAAGCTTTTAGAATCATAGAGTCATCGAGAAATATAGCACAGGAACTTCAGCCCATAACCACTTAAACTGCCTACTCCCAACGACCTGCACCAGGACCATAGTCATCCATACCTCTACCATCCATGTGTCTATCCAAACTTCTCTTAAGAATTGAAATTAGGCTCGCATGAACCACTTGCGTGCAGCTCGTTCTACACTCTCACGGCCCTCTGAGTGAAGAAGTTTCCCTTCACGTTCCCCTTAAAGATTTCACCCTAATCCATGACCTTTGATTCCATTCGCACCCAACCTCAGTGGAAAAAGCCTGCTTGCATTCACCCTATCTATGCCCCTCATAATTTTGGATACCTTTAGCAAATCTCCTCTCAATCTTTTACATTCTAAAGAATACAGTCCTAACCTATTCAATCTTTCCTTATAACTCAGGTTCTTTAGACCCAGCAATATCCTTGTAAATTTTCTCTGTACTCTTTCAAACTGCACACAGTGCTCTGAATTAGGCCTCACAACGTCTTATACAACTTCAACATAACAGCCCATCTTCTGTACTCAGTACACTGAAGGCCAATGTGCCAAAAGTTTTCTTTACGACCCTATCTACTGGTGAAACCACTTTCAATGAATTATGTACCTGTATTCCCAGATATTCTTCATATTCCCATGTTTCTCACTACATAATTTTCTGCCTGTCCATCAGTTTTTATCCATCAGAAAGCCTCTTGTATGCAGAGTAATTCAATGTAAACTTGCCTCCTATTTCAGCCTGTTGTGTGCAGTTGACCAATCATTGTAAAAGACCAATTTGAGTCATACATCATGGAAAACTACCCTTTGGCCCATCTTGTCCATACTAACCAAGACAGCCATCTAACTTAGGTTAGTTTGGCCACTATGTACCTGCACTGTTTGAAGTAACGAGTCAGAGAGCAGCATCTTGTAGGGCAGGACCCATTTGAAAGCTGCAGGTCTCATCAAAAGTATCTTTTAAATATGACCTAATATTCCTGTGTCAAGCACTTCCTCTGGCAGCTCATCCCACATACTGATCACCCCCTGGGTGAAAAGTTGGCCCTCAGCTTCCTAGTAAATATCTCCCCTCTCACCCTGATTCCCCAAGCCTGGGTAAAAGACTACGTGCATTCAGTGAATTCCAGCCATTTTAAAAGAAAGCTGACTATGGAAAGCCAACCACAAACAAAATCTGCAGATGCTGGAAATCTAAGCAACACACACAAAATGCTGGAGGAACTCAGCAGGCCAGGCAGCATCTATGGAAAAGAGTAAACAGTTGACGTTTAGTCTCAGCATTAAATTTAGACGCTTTCTTTTCTCTCTTAAAAATGAGATCACGCACAGAAATGGGTTTTCAAGACATGAATCCTTTCATTCAGTAGAATATTGAAAGAAATTTTAGCAGCTGTCCAAAGACAGAAGGCTTTATGAAGTCAGAAACGTGAGCATCTACAGTGAGCTTGAACTCTCTTCAGTTTGAGACGTGACCAAAGGTTATGCATGGATCTGACATGCAGTAATCAACCATAAGACCATGAGGAATAGGAACAGAAACTAGGCCATTTGGCCCATCGTGTCTGCTCTGCTGTTCAATCATGGCTGATCCTTTTTTCCCCTCCTCAGCCCCATTCCCTGGCCTTCTCCCCATAACCTTTAATGCCATGTCCAATCAAGAATCTATCAAGCTCTGCCTTAAATGCACCCAATAATCTGGCGTTATTGGCTGCCTGTGGTAATAAATTACACAAATTCACCACCTTCAATATAGCTAAGGCTGACGGTGGGTGCTGTATGGGACAGGAGCCAGCTCTTGTATCTAAGTGGTTAATGAGTAGTCATCAGACAGATGAACAGTCATGCTGTTCAAATCAGTGGTATGAAACAAAGTCCGGATTAATGTTCAACTTGTACGGTACCCTAGTGCTAAAATGTGTGAATCTAATTTCGTAGGTGTGATGTTCCCTGTTGCTCTCTTTCCCTGTCTCTCTCTGATGTCAACTTTCAGATCATAATATCAGTCACTTGAGAGTAGAATACTTTTCTTATTAAATGCGTTTCCACAATATCATTCAGATATGTCATCATAGCAGTTGTGATACTGAATCAATATTCCTGAGATTTGGGGTAATAATCTATAGATACATGTACAAATCCTACCATAATATCTGGTGAAATTACATTTTCAAGTTCAAGGTTATTGTCACTGACTGTGCATATATATAACCAAATGAAACAATGTACCTCCAGATCACAGTTCACCCACAATGCAGAAATCACACACAATACATAAAACAAAAACTTACCATAAATAACCTAATACTATTAATTTTGAATTAAATATATGAACCAAAAGCTACTAATAGTCAAAGTGGTTACAAAACTACTGGGTTGTGATTTAGAAAAAAAACCTAATCATATTACCAATTCACTAATAATCTTTGGGGAATGAAATCTGTCATGTAGATCTTCAGAGTCTGCTGATTCAGCAATTTGACACCTAAACATGAAAAGATTTGCCATCCTGCACCAAGATGCAATAAAGCATGGTTAGAATAAACCTGGGCTCTCTGTGTAACATCAGTGGTGGGTAATTTTACAGCTAAAAGGATGCAACACTTCCAAGGGTATTAGTGCAGTGTCCTGATGAAGGGTCTCGGCCTGAAATGTCGACTGTACTCCTTCCCGTAGACACTGTCGAGCCTGCTGAGATCCCCCAGCGTTTTGTGTGTGTTCCTAATTTCAACTTTGGTGAAGTGCAGCACGTGAATGAAAACAGGAATAAACAGTAAATGCTGAATATCTGTAACAAAAACAAGATCTGCTTTGAATAGTCAACAAATCAGGCTGTATCTGTGGTGAGCAAAGCAGTTAATACTTTCAGAATGAACACGCTTTGCCTTTAGCCAAGCTGTCCCAACAGTTTCCCTGACAAACAGACTTTGATCTAAAGTGTTGAATTAATTTCTCCTTCTACGGATGCTTCCTGACCTGCTGAGTGCTTCCTGCATTTTCTGTTTGTGTGTGCAAAGATAAAGCTTTTTCCATCACATTTAGCTAAGAATGCTTAGCAATTGGCTCGTTGTTGTCACCTGTACAGTGAAAAACATTGTTTCGCATTCCATACAGATAATTTAATCACAAACAAGAGAAAATCTGCAGATGCTGGAAATCCAAGCAACACACACAAAATGCTGCAGGAAGTCAACAGGTCAGGCAGCATCTATGGAAAAGAGTGCAGTCGACGTTTCAGGCCGAGGCTCTTCATCAGGACTGGAGAAAAGTAGATTAAATCACATTTAATTTATACACTCAGTGAACTGCAGTAGTACAAGGCAATAACAAAGCAGAATGAAGTGTCATAGTCACATAGTAAGTGCAGTGCAGGTAGACACTAAGGTGCAGGGGCCCTGACAAGGTAAAGGTTTGAGATCAAGAGTTCATCTTGTTATACTGTTCAATAGTCTGAGAGCAGTGAGACTGAAGCTGGTGGTAGATGCTTTCAGGCTTTTGTGTCCATTGGTGGGGGGAAGAAGAGAGAACACCCAGGATGGGAAAGGTCTTTGATTATGCTGGCTGCTTTACTGAAGCAGAGCTCAGAGGTGAAGGCAGAGTCCATGGAGGGGAGGCTGGTTTCTGTGAAGTGTTGAGCTCTGTCTGCAACTCTACAATTTTGTGCAGTCTTGGACATAGCAGTTGCCAAACCGAGCTCTGATGGGTATGGATAAGATGTTTTATGTGGGACAGTGATAAAAATTAGAGATGAACAAGGACCTGTGGAATTTTTCAAACTTCCTGGGGAAGTGAATACATTGCACTTTCTTGGCCATGGTGTCTATGTGTTGGACCAGAACAAGCTATTGATGGAACATGAAGCTTAATGGATCATTCATATTGTCACAGTATAGAACATAGAACATAGAACAGTACAGCACAGTACAGGCCCTTCACCCCACAATGTTATGCTGACCCTCAAACCCTGCCTCCCTTATAACCCCCCACCTTAAATTCCTCCATAGACCTGTCCAGTAGTCTCTTAAATTTCACTAGTGTATCTGTCTCCACCACTGACTCAGGCAGTGCATTCCACGCACCAACCACTGTCTGAGTAAAAAGCCTTCCTTAATATCCCCCTTGAACTTCCCACCCCTTACCTTAAAGCCATGTCCTCTTGTATTGAGCAGTGGTGCCCTGGGGAAGAGGTGCTGGCTGTCCACTCTATCTATTCCTCTTAATATCTTGTATACCTCTGTCATGTCTCCTCTCATCCTCCTTCTCTCCGAAGAGTAAAGCCCTAGCTCCCTTAATTTCTGATCATAATCCATACTCTCTAAACCAGGCAGCATCCTGGTAAATCTCCTCTGTACCCTTTCCAACGCTTCCACATCCTTCCTATAGTGAGGTGACCAGAACTGGACACAGTACTCCAAGTGTGGCCTAACCGGAGTTTTATAGAGCTGCATCATTACCTCGTGACTGTTAAACTCTATCTCTCGATTTATGAAAGCTAACACCCCATAAGCTTTCTTAACTACCCTATCCACCTGTGAGGCAACTTTCAGGGATCTGTGGACATGTACCCCGAGATCCCTCTGCTCCTCCACACTACCAAGTATCCTGCCATTTACTTTGTACTCTGCCTTAGAGTTTGTCCTTCCAAAGTGTACCACCTCACACTTCTCCGGGTTGAACTCCATCTGCCACTTCTCAGCCCACTTCTGCATCCTATCAATGTCTCTCTGCAATCTTCAACAATCCTCTACACTATCCACAACACCACCAACCTTTGTGTCGTCTGAAAATTTGCCAACCCACCCTTCTACCCCAGCATCCAAGTTGTTAATAAAAATCACGAAAAGTAGAGGACCCAGAACAGATCCTTGTGGGACACTATTAGTCACAATCCTCCAATCTGAATGTACTCCCTCCACCACCACCCTCTGCCTTCTGCAGGCAAGCCAATTCTGAATCCATCTGACCAAACTTCCCTGGATCCCATGCCTTCTGACTTTCTAATTAAGCCTACCGTGTGGAACCTTGTCAAATGCCTTACTAAAATCCATATAGATCACATCCACTGCACTACCCTCATATATACGCCTGGTCACCTCCTCAAAGAACTCTATCAGGCTTGTTAGACATGATCTGCCCTTCACAAAGCCATGCTGACTGTCCCTGAGCAGACCATGATTCTCTAAATGTCCGTAGATCCTATCTTTAAGAATCTTTTCCAACAGCTTTCCCAACACAGATGTAAGGCTCACTGGTCTACAATTACCTGGACTATCCCTACTACCTTTTTTGAACAAGGGAACAACATTCGCCTCCCTCCAATCCTCCGGTTCCATTCTCATGGACAACGAGGACATAAGGATCTTAGCCAGAGGCTCAGCAATCTATTCCCTCGCCTTGTGGAGCAAGCAGCCTGGGGAATATTCCGTCAGGCCCCAGGGACTTATCCGTCCTAATGTATTTTAACATCTCCAACACCAATCTTTTTTCTTTTCCAAGCTAATAGCAAACAGTTTTTCAAAGAGCAAATTTTATTTTTTGAAAATAAAAGTAAAGTTTATCATATCAAGAAGCTCCCTTCTAGACATGCTGTCTCAGGAACTTACCACATGAGAACATTATTGCAACAAAGCAAAGAGCTGTTAGCAATGGAAATTCTCCCCACTTGTGACAAAGCCTAAAACAGCAGTATTTGTTGACAGCCAGTATTAATATGTTGCACTGCTTACCTCCTTCCCTGATCTCCATCTTCATAAAGGGCAGTCTTCAGTAAATCATTTTCCATAAAAAGATGAGGCTGCTGAATGTAACAAGGGTTATGGGATCATAAAATATCCTGGCTGTAGTACCAAGGACTTTATTTAGAGATACAGAATGGTACCAGGCCTACTGGCCCAATGAGCCCGTACCACCCAATTGCACCCACGTACCAAATTAACCTACATGTTTGGAATGTGGGAGGAAACCAGAGCACATGGAGGAAACCCACATGGTCATGGGGAGAACGTGAAAACTCCTTACAGACGGTGATGGAACTGAACCTGGGCGCAGTAATAATGTTATGCTGATTGCTGTAGGCTTGTGGTCCTGTGCCATCTGCACCTTTAACTGGACTGTTCCAGTGCTTCGTGTACCAGGAATGTAGCTGATGATGTTGAAGTCTGCAGGATACATCCTATCCATAAACTGTAGGGGTATCCCAATGTCAGATTTCCTTGGTACTCCAAATTGAGTAATTAAGCAAAAGCCTCTAATGTACAAGGAGGGACTGAAAATTTAATGGTTATCCCTTTGTGAGAAGCTAAGGAGACCATCTGAAGCAAGTTACTTTCTCAATTAGCTAAATGAGTCTTTAGAGAGCTTCAGCATGGAAACAAGCCTTCCAACCCAACTCATCCATGCCAGCTGTGTTGCCCACCGTACTACTCTGTGCCAAGTGGGCATCTTTCAAAGACCATAAAATATAGCAGCAGAATTAGGCCATTTGGCCCATCGAGTCTGCTCTGCCATTTCATCATGGCTGATCCATTTCCCTCTCAACCTCAATCTCTTGCCTTCTCCCCATACCCCTTCATGCCCTGATCAATCAAGTAAAAAGGAGCGACACTACTTTTTCTTTAAACTAAGCATATCTTCAGCTTTAATAAACTAATAAGCTTTAACCTCATTCAAATAAAAACAAGTTATTCAGTTTATTTTTAAATAAACATCACTCCAATTTCAATTAAGAATAGGAGCAGAATGTATTAGCAGAAAGGTCTTAGTTTTCTGTAATCATTGCTGGGCCTCAGGGAAGATAATGGAAATCTACCAGCCCATACTTTTCAAATGATATAAAGATCTTGAAAGGTATAAGGAGGGTTCACTGGGATGTTACCAAGCAGGAGGGACTTGCAAAGTGAGAAGATATTTCAGAAAAGATGGTATATCTGTGGGAACAGAAAAGATTAACATAATTTATTGCAAGTTTTCACAATGATAAGAGCACAGAGAGCAAAAAAAAGTAATTAATGAAAGGTTAAAGGTACAAGATCATTGTAAAAGTTTTTTGAAGGGGGATAAGGAGATAGTAGTCTTCCTGCTCAGAGATGGTGGGGCCTGAAATGAGCTCTAAAGTTGGTGAGTTTATAAAAGGGAGCAAGATGAATACCTGAAGTAAATGGGTAGCAGGCAAACATCAGCAATGACTCAGCCCTTGGAAAGAGAATCAGCATGATCACCTCCTGGATTGGAAATTCTTATAACAGTCTTTGCCTGTGTCCTTTGAAACAAATTGTCATTATTGGGAAGGTGAGATCCATACTTCCTCATTCTCTGGAATGAAGCCATTGCAGCCCATCGACTCAATGCTGGCTAAGAGGGAAGTCCTATTTCACTATGAGCTCCCACACTTCCCTCAGTTCGTCACTCCACCTACATGCCAGGAAAAAATTAGAGTGGCCACCCATCCTCCCAGTCTACTTGTCCTTGAAATGTAGGAAAAAGCTGAAATAGTCAAGAGAAACCCACATGGCCTCAGCGAATATAGACACCAACAGTGTTGGGGGCTGAGACAACAGTTCAAATAACTGTGTCAGCTAGTCTGACCAAGGTTTTTCTGTTCATGCATTACATGAGGGTCATTGACTCAATGGTAATTCTGTTTCTCCCTCCATAGATGCTGCCTGACCTACTGAATATTTCCAGTGCTTTCTGATTTTTCTTTCAGATTTCCAGCTTCTGCAATGTTTTGATTTTCAATTCTTCTGTTCCTTTCTGGCTAGCATTCAGAGCTCTCCTCTGAATGCAACTTGATTAATGTGATGGAACGTTTGACATCTGCCCTGAGTCTTGGCCCCAGTGAGTATCTTATTCTTGACTTGGGGAGGGAGTCTCAAGATTGCAGCCTAGATTTCTGCAGCAGAAAATCACATACCATTCCACTCAATCACTCTGCCATGGAAATAATTTTTTTATGTCTAATTCTCTCTTCAAGTATTCTGTCCCTTCCACAATATCCCGTAGATTTAATCATTCAATTTTTCTGTCATTCACATCTACACTATCCTGAGCACCCTGAATGAGCAACCCATTGAGCTGGGTAACCTCAGTCTCCTCGTACATATACCAAGTCAAATGGCAGATGGGATTTAACGTTGAGTATAAGTGTTTAACCTCAGAAGAAATTGTATGCAAGCTTTGCAAGTTACCAACTATTTAACATTTCACCTTGTATATTTCTTAATGAAGAGTTTGATTTTTTTTCTGCAGTTACTGGGGCCTCTCTCTGTCCCCTGGGCTTCCTGACGTCCCCTAAATGACTTTAGGTTCTAGTCCAGGTGTTCAAGGCAATGGTCCAGGTCTAACCACCTCTGTTTCCTCATTTGAACTTTTCCTCCATCAAGGATAGGAGCATTTAATGATAATTACCGTCCTCAATTCCAATCGTAACTCTTCTGATGATGAAACCGTAAATCTGTGTGTCCAGCATGGTATGCAACAAATAGTATGTAACATTCATGTCATGTCATGTAAGTGGCTGGCAATAACCTTGCTCAGCAAGATGATCAACCCCTTCTCTTGGACATGCAATGCTGTAGTGTTCGACAATGTTAATATCTATAAGACATAGGAAGGAGTAGAAAAAAGGCTACTCAGCCCGAGTCTGGGAGAGTCACAAAGATCAGAGATTTAATTAGTCCAGGGGTTCCCAACATTTTTTATGCCATAGACCCCTAATCCATAGACTCCAGGTTGGAAAATCCTGGATTAGGCCAAATGTGTAAGTACAAGAATATGGATTTCATTTAATGAACTATTTATCTCTTCTCACCCAAAGATTTTCCATCATTGTTTAGACTTGTTGAATACCTCCATGTGAATGCGATTGCATCTCCAAAATCTGCAAAATCTGCAAAACTGGAGAGTCACTGAGGCAGAGCAGCCTGCTTGACTGGAACCTCAATGGAACCCGTTCATTACCTGAAACATTTGCTCCCTCTACCACTGGTGCACCATAGCTATGGAGAGTGAAGTCCTCAAAATGCACCCCAGCTCTTCTCCAACAGCATCTCCCAAACCTGAGATCATCATCTCCTGAAAGAAGAAGAGGAGGAGCAGACATCAAATCAGGCTTGGAAAGGTGTCATCACTGTTTAGTCCAAAGCTAGTAAACTGCCACACGACATCATTGTGGGAACACATGGACCAGCAAAGAGGTGCCTTCTTTAGGACCATTAGAGGTAGGCAATAAGCAGTGCTTTTGCTGCGACCACTGCCTTGGTCCCACAATCAACATTCAACAGAACAGGATGTGCAAAGTTCATCGCTGTTAAAGTTGCTAAGCCAAAACCTGGAATATAGTGTGCAGTTCTTGTCACCATCCTCCAGGAGTGATACCAATAACACTGAAAGAATACAGAGAGAATTTACAAGGACTTCGCTGTGTCTTGAGGACCTGAATTACAGAGCAAGACTAGATAAGTTAGGACTTTATCCCCTGGAGCACAGGACAATGAGGGGAAATATGATAGGTATGCAAAATTTTGAGGAAACTGCAAGCAGGCTTTTTCCGCTGAGGTTGGGTGGGACTACCACTAGTGGTCATGCGTCAAAGGTGAAATATTTAAGGGGAACCTGAAGGTGGTGTGGGTGTGGAATGAGCTGCCAGCGGAAACGGCTGGAGGTTTGATTGCAAAATTTAAGTGAAATTTGGATAAGTACAGAATGCGAGGAGTGCGCAGGTCTATGGTCCAGGTGCAAGTTGATGGGACTAGGCAGAATAACATGGACTAGATGGGCCAAAAGGCCTGTTTCTGTAGTACCCTCTTGGCTGGTATAAGCAGAAAGCAGAAGCTGGACAGTTGGTTGGTTCGAACTTGCCTAGTGAGTTCTCCAGCTATGATAAAATAAATACCTTCAGGTTTCCTATCCACCTGGAAAATAAATACTGGAATGCAATTGTGATTTTAGAACTATGCAGAATATAAATAATTCACTGGCTCCAAATTGCTTGTATTGTTTATAACCATGCAATTTTTTTTACATACAGAACTTTGCCACTCTATCAAGTTAGTCAAAAATTTTTATTCAGTCTGCCTCCTTTGCCTAATTGGCTGTCAAAAAATCTTTGGTGACTGGTTGGGTATTTTGTGGCCTGTGAGTTGTATCAGCTGGTAATTATCTGCTTCCTGATGCAGGCTTTGCAATGGACTGTAATATCATTAACTCTGACAGTGATGGCTTGCGAGAGCCATGCTCCTGTTTACGGGCCTGACACCCAGCCTGAGAGAAGCTCGCGGGAGTGATTTCTTCCATCTAACCCCTGCACCGTAGCAGGGGCTGATGCTGCTGTGTTCCTGACCTCTATTCTTTGCAGTTCTAATAAGCTTAGTCCCACGAGATTTGAATTGTAGCACTAATTGCTGTTTTATGATGCAGAGCTGAATTTAACCTTTGCGTTATAAAATGAGAACAGTTCCTCATTACTCAAAGTTCCACTTTTATTTAAGTCCGTCATTTACAGTGATGATATTGACCTAATACAATTAGTGAGGGATTTCTTCCCTTCCTACATTTATTTCACTAGAAAATCCTCCAAACATTTGGGATTGCATAACACAAGAGATTCTGCAGATGCTGGAAAATGCTGGGGGATCTCAGTAGTCAGGAAATGAAAAAACAGTTGACGTTTCAGGTCAAGCTTCAGCAGGACTGCAAAGAAAGGGGAAAGAGGCCAGAATAAAAAGGTAGGTCTAGGGGAGGGAGTACAAGCTGGAAGGTGACAGGTGAGACCAGCTGAGGGAGCAATACTGTTATAATAAAGAGGCACAGAGTCCTCAATTATTGCAAAACGAGTTCTAGTTTTTTGAAGTCCACTTCAAGAAGGGGCAGCGTGGTAATATAGCTGTTAGCATGTGTTAACATGAGAATGTGTTCTCTTCTGATGGTGTGTGGGGAAGATAGATACTAGAACAAAGGGAATATAACATTAAACTGAGGTGGGACAAAAGCTATCAGGTACGGCTTGCACAACAAATGGTAGAGGGTTTTGATTGCTGATACTTTGGGACTGTACACATGGGTGTGTGTTGTCCTGTACGTGTTCCTGGTCCGTCAGATCCTCAACCGTCCTCTTCAGGTGAGGCTTGTTCACTTGGCTAAGCTACTCATAAGCTTGCCTGATCCTTGAGAAGCAGTCCAGCGTGGCTCTCCAAGTTATGGAGAGGAAGGAGCAAGAGTTTTCAGCATAAATTGAGGGAAGGAATTCAGTTTCATTGACCACAGTAGACAATGGATTGAAGGTGGGGAGGTATACTAGACTAGAAATAAACAGTTTGTTAGTGAGAAGCAAGAGGCTGTAGATGCTGGGTACCTGGAGAAATAAACAACCTGCTGGAGGAACTCAGCAGGTTGAGCGGAGGGAAGCAATTGTCAATATTTCAGGTCAAAACAACAACTTTTCCTCTTTAGCCCAATCTGTTGAGTTCCTCTGGCAACTGGTTTGTTACAGTAATTTAGTTAGAATCTGCATCTAGACAAAAACTACAACAACTTCTCCAAATAAAAGTAAAGACATTCCTGCAGTCAATTGCAATAATGGAGAATAACAACATTCAGAATCAGGTATATTATCACTGACTCACCATGAATTTGGTTGTTCTGCAGCAACAGTACACTGCAATATATCAAACATTGCCATAAGAAATGTATATCAAAACATAAGCACATGGTGCCAAAATAGAGGGGTGAAGTAGTGTTCCTGGGTCCATAGACTGTTCAGAAATCTGGGGGCAGAGGGGAAGACGCGGTTCCTAAAATGCTGAGTATGTCTGTTCAGGCTCGTGTACCTCCTTCCAGATGGCAGTAACTAGAAGAGGGCATGTCCTGAATGATGGATGTCTCCTTTTTGAGGCTTTGCTTTTAGAAGGTAGTTTCCTCAAATTCCTAATGAAACATAGCCATTATTGTAGTAACTAATTCAATTATCTCACCATTGCACTGCGACAATTCTTCACATGAGCTTTGCATGGTCAGTTATTTTCATTTATATCATTAGCGATTCATTGGGAACAGAGCAAGTGATGTCCATTTCCTCTGAGTCTGTGGACAACTGCCGGCACACAAGGAACTAATCCTCTCTCTGACACTCTCACCTCAGTGCTGCTTTGGTGTTCTCTTCCCGCACATGAGGCCAGCTGAGTGGCCATCAATCCACCGGACTGTGCTGCTTTGAGTGACTCAGAGCATGAGGCTGAGACGGACCATTGCAAAATGCACCTGCTTTCACCCATGCATTGGTAAGCACCACACTCTCCCAAATTCCCAATGGACCAGAACTGGAATCAAGTTTAATATCACTGACATATGCCATGAAATTTGCTGTTTGGTAGCAGCACAAAAGACAAAAACAAACTATAAATTACAATAAGAAATATTTATTTATTAAATAACTAGTGCAAATAGAGAGCAAAAATATGGAGGTAGTGTTCATGAAGATGCTTCTGAACCTTTGAGTGTGTGTCTTCAGGTTCCTGCACCTCCTCCCTGATGGTAGCAATGAGAAGAGGGCATGTCCTGGGTGATGGGGGTCCTTAATGATGGATGCACTTTAATGAAGTATCGTCTTTTGAAGGTGTCCTCGATGCTGGGGAGGTCGGTGCCCATGATGGAGTGGGGGTGTGTCTGCAACCCTAGGCAGCTTTTACTGACCCCCTGCAGTGGCCCATCCACACAGATGGTGAAGGAGCCAGTTAGAATGTCCTCCACGGCTCTCCACATCTACAGAAACTTGAAGCAATTTGATTCGGATGGAATGAGCTGGTCTTGAAGACTGAAAGGAAGGTAGCACCCTCCCCAGTAAATGGTCACATGCATCTGAGCACTACGCACTTTGTTTTCTCCATGAGTCCATTCAGCCCATTACAGCACCGCCTTGACAACTGACACAGTAATCCCAAAAATACAGATTCTGAAAGCTGTAATCTACAAGAGAGAAGGAGTGTTATGTACATACAAAAAAAAGTCATGGTGTAGTCACTCACAGTTGGCAACTGAGTTCTGTGATTGCTATATTTTGATCCTAAATAATTAATTAATCAATGGTCGTGTTTCGGATATGCTTGGTTCTTTCAGATTTGATTCTGTGTCTGTCACTCCCTGCTTCTCCTGTCGAAATGTATTCTCTGTTCTCGGCTGCTCAGCATTCTGACTGGATTGCTAATGAGGGTGTTGAAGAACCATGTACAAGTGTTTGAGGAAGTACTTCCTCTGGGCCAATGTATATGTTTCAGAAGCAGTTTTGTTGTCCTTTAGTCATGTTTACTGTGCTTTTTATGTACAGCAGGAGGGGAAATATTATTCTTTGTTCAGTCAAAATAGAATTTCCATTGACCTGTGGAGATAAGTAAGGCAGTTTGCTCCTGCAGGAAAACAAATCTATCTATTTTTTGGTGTTGATGTTGAAGACCATGTAGCTGAGATATTCCATTTAAACTCTCCTGTACATCAGCCTGGTGCAGTCAGTAGCATGTTCGCTTTCCTTTCTCACTCCTATTCTTATATTACTGCCGTGGAAATGCATTTGTACACTGTGCCTCAATGAGAAAGGATGTGGCTGTGCTTACGATTTGTGATGACCTTGGAGATGTACCATTGATGGTCTACCACTGTGCAGGGGGAGTCTTACCTCCTGAGGACCTGTACCCCCCAGTTCCAGTCTCTGAATTTAATCATGCCACAGAACCACAGAGTCATACATCCCAAAATCAGGTTGTTCAGCCCACCATGTCCATGCTGACCATTGTACAGGCCCATTCACCTACATTTCTTCAGCTGTAGTGGGCAGTCACTGTTCTGTGACAATTAAACATCATGTAGTTGAATACCAGTCACACTGACTGCTCAGAGAGTTTATGGTTGTGTTTATCTCTGCTGTCTACTAATGATACACTGGGAGAGCTTCAGAGTATCATTAGGTTTTGACAAAACAAGCATTGGGACATGCTCTTCGTAATTGCAAGCAACCTTACTCATGTTATTTATTGTATTTTTGTTCTTTTTATTGTGATGTTTATGCCTATTGTGTTTATTTAAGTTTGCCGGCTGGTGGCATAGTGGCATCAGTGCCGGACTTTGGACTGAAGGCTCCCGAGTTCGAATCCAGCCGCCTCCCTTGCACGCTTTCCATCCATGCTGGGTTGAGCGTTGAGCTAGCAACTCGGCCTCGTAAAAATAAGAAAGCCTGCTAAAAAAAATGCCATCATGACTGCGTCTCAATGACTCCACTTGGAGTTAAGGGCTTTCTTCTTATTGTTATTACTTAAGTTACATTGGATCCAGAGTAACAATTGTTTTGTTCTCTTTTACAGTCGTGTACTGGAGAATGACAGTAGGCAATCTTGAATCTTCAATTTGATTCATAACATTTGATATCTTGATGATTCAAGTGTTTGTCTAGATCAGGGGTGCCCAACACTTTCTTATGCCGTGGTCTAGATGCTTCATAAGTGTTCATAAGAGTACCTCCCCACTCCTCTTTGGGCAGCACATTCCGGTCTGTATTGTTTGTCATGCCATTGGAAGCCAAGATCCTGAATCCTGGAATTCCTTTCCTCAGAATCTCTTCCTCACTTCCCTCCTTTTCATCAAGCGATTCCTTGTTTGCCCAGACATCACCTGGTGTAGCTCAGCATCCATTTCTTCATCTGTTTGTTCACATTCCTCTGACACACCTTTGCAGTTTTTTGTTGCATTTACAGTAAATAGGACATCACAGCAATGCAGCTAATGAATCTGCTGCAAAACAATTCCAGTATCCCACGAGCTGTCTAGACCTCCAGTGCTGTGTGTGTGGTTTACACATCTCTGTGACCCTCTGGGTTTCTTCCCATATCTCAAAGAGGTGTGGGTCCGAAGTCAGACACTCTAAACTGCCTGGTGTGTAAGTGAGTGGTAGAGTCTGGCAGGATTGTTGGGAGTGTGGGGAGATTATTGTAGGGTCAGTGTAAGTCAGTGCTTTATACCTGGTGTGCTGCAAGGACTCCATGCTGTAGGACTCTGATCTACTTCAGCCCATCACCGCTACGGGGGCTCACCAGCATATTCTGTCCTGGCCAGTTTTTCAAGTCGTCTGCAGCTGTAGCCCATCTTCGAAGACCCTTCCTCTCCCAGGGTTGAGACCTTTGGAGCTTCTATTGACATTTCTGTAGCTTTGGGTTTTTCTAGGATGGGGTTGCTAGCTCTATGCCCAATCCTCTTCCTCTCACAGCCGGGCTTGGAACCATCCATGGTGGAGATTTTGCTGAGCATTTAAAGCTGTATCTTTATGTTCAAGTACTTATTTAAGATTCCATGGCAATTTCTGAAAAAAAATCAAAGTACGCTGACAACAGCGTTCATTACCACATGTCGGTAAGGAGCATTGGAGCAACTTCCTCAGCAAAGCACCCAGGTAGTGTGCTGTCTCTATGCTGCGCTGTATCAAGGAGATAATTCAATGCACAGTGACAACAAAGAATGCACTTCCTGGGCTCTCCTCATCCTCTTTCTATCTGCAGCAAATGACCTGGTTTCCCAAAAGTAATTAAGCAATATAAAGTCAAAGTCTTTATATTATTTTATTGCAAGTAACTATCCAATTCGCAGACATCTTCTCAGGTTCATTCTTAACATGATTTGACAAGGTGCTGCACAGGAGGCTGCAAGTCCATGGTATAATGCCATAAGACCATAAGACATAGGAGCAGAATTAGGCCATTCAGCCCATCGAGTCTGCTCTGCCATTTCATCATGGCTGATTCCAGATCCTATTCAACCACATACACCGGCCATCTCACCATATCCTTTGATGCCCTGGCCAATCAGGAAACTTATCCTTCCACTTTAAATGTACCAACGGACCTGGTCTCCACTGCAGTCTCTGGCAGAGCATCCCACAGATTCACAGCTCTTTGGCTAAAAAAATTCCTCCTTACTTCTGTTCTAAAAGGAAACCGCTCAATTCTGAGTCTGCGCCCTCTAGTTCTGGATACCCCACCAGAGAAAACATCCTCTCCATATTCACGTTATCTAGTCCTTTCAACATTTGGTGAGTTTCAATGAGATCCCCACACATTCTTCTAAATTCCAGTGAGTACAGGCCCAAAGCTGCCAAACGGTCCTCACATGTTAACCCCTTCATTCCCAGAATCATCTCGTGAACCTCCTCTAGATTCTCTCCAATGACAATACAGCCTTTCTGAGATAATGGGCCAAAATTGTTGACAATACTCCAAGTGTGGCCTGACTAGTGTCTTATAAAGCTTCAGTATTATCTCCTTGTTATATTCTATTCCCCTTGAAATAAATAGTACTACAGAAAAGATTCTAGCATGGACAAAGCAGTGGTTGATTGGCCGGAGGCAAAGTGGAAATAAAGGGAGCCTTTTCTGGTTGGCTGCTGGTGACTAGAGGGTTCGGTGTTGGGACAGTGCTTTTTACGTTATATGTTAATATTTTGGATGATGGAATTGGTGGCTTTGTTGCAAAGTTTGCAGACAGTAGGAAGATAAGTGAAGGGGCAGGTAGTTTTGAGGAAGTAGAGAGGCAACAGATGGAGACAGATTAGGAGAATGGGAAAAGAAATGGCAGATGGAATATAGTGTCCGGAAGTGTGTGGTCATGCACTTTGGTAGAAGAAACGAAAGGGTTGACTATTTTCTGAATGGAGAGAAAGTACAAAAAAACTGAGGCACAAAGGGACTTGGGAGTCCTTGTGCAGTATTCCCTAAAGGTTAACTGAAGAGCGTTTGATGGCTCTGGGCCTGATTTAAGAAGAATGAGGTGTGATTTCATTGAAACCTGTTGAATGGTGAAAGGCCTTGATAGAGTGGATGTGGAGAGGATGTTTCCTCTGGTGTCTAAGAGCAGAGGACACAGCCTCAGCATTGAGGGGTGCCGCTTTAGAATGGACATGAGAAGGAATTTCTTTAGCTAGTAAATGGTGAACCTGTGGGTTCTTTGTCAGTGGAGGTCAAGTGTTAATATATATTTAAGGCAGAGGTTGATTCTTGATTGGTCAGGGCATGACGGGATATGGGGAGAAAGCAGGAGACGGGGGCTGTGAGGAAAAATCGGATCAGCCAAGGTGAAATGGCAGAGAAGATTTGATGAGCCAAATTGCCTAATTCTGCTCCTATGTCTTATTGTCTTATGAAGACATTCTTTTACATCCCATCTTTATTTGGGATTACTGCAGTGATTCAGGAGCAATTTATAATACCTGATTTTACAAATGGGTCTATTTACAAACAATGTCGACTGTGGAGGCCAAGTCATCGGGTATGTTTAACGTGGAGGTTGATAGACTCTTGATTAGTAAGAGTGTCAAAGGTTACAGGGAGGGAGGAGAGAGGAGAATGGGGCTGAGAGGGAAAATAAATTGGCCATGATTGAATAGTGAAACAAAAGAAAGATTAGCTTTATTTATCGTATGTACATTAAAACATACAGTCATTTGTCATTTGTGCCAAATCGAATTTGTGAGGATGTGCTGGGGGCAGCCCGCAAGATTCGCAACATAGCATGTCCACAGCTCACTAACCTTAACCTGTATGTTTTTGGAATGTGGGAGGAAAGCAGAGCACCTGGAGGAAACCTACATGGTCATGGGGAGAGTGTACAGATTCCTTTCAGACGGCAGTTGGAATTAACTCACAATCGAACAATTGGCACTGAAAGTTTTGAGCTAACCACTGCACTAGTGTGTTGTCCAGCACACTCGATGTCTTGTCTTGTCCAGACTGCACCAACCGCTGCTTCTGGGCTATAAACGTGCAGGAGCAATGTGTGGTTAAGTGCCTTGCTCAAGGACACAACATGCTGCCTCAGCTGAGGCTCGAACTTGCGACCTTCAGATCACTAGTCCAACGCCTTAACCACTTGGCCACGTGATGGGCCAAATAACCTAATTTTTCTCCCATGCCTTATGGTCTTTCGTTGCTGGGAGACTTCCAAAAAGGACTTATGATCATCAATAAGCAGCAAGAGTCCAGTTTCTTCCTCTGATTCCCAGGACCACTGTGTTTGTGATTAACATAGATTACAGGAGAGATCTAGTCTGTCTGGTTTCAGGCTAAGATGGCAGCACCTTTATCTAAATGGAGAATAAATTAGGATTAGTGTAGGATTACTGGAAATTGGTGCTTGATAGTCAATTCAGAATGTATATCATAAGAATATGAAAGTCATTCCTATGTAAACAGATAAGCTAGCAAAGAAATATTAAAGGCATCATTTTAATCTCCCACACAGAAAGAGGTTTACTAACCAGTTGTGTGTTTTTATCGGTATTTTGTCATAATTACAGAGGAGGAGGGTAATCATGGTAACTCAAGTAGAAATTCTTGATGGCTTTCAGATTGCTGAGCCAGACCTGTGTCTGCCTAACACTGATAGAACATAACAATTCTGTATTAACAGGATAGATAATAAGCCTTACTGGAGTCAAACCTGTACCCTCATGATCCATGACAGCATCACAATGTAAAGCTAAATATCTGAGAAGTAGCTAGGTCGTATTAAGTATGGAGGACTTTTACAATGGCACTTCTTTGATTAATCCCTTAAACTTTTCATTATGCCGTTCTAAAGATCTTTAAGGGTGCATGCCAGTGTTTGGGGTTAGGAATTAGGAAGAATGGGTCTATCTATCAATTGCAAAAAGACAGAATGTATGGTGGTATCCAAAAAGAAGGAGAATCCTATCTGCGGGCTGAGAATAAATGAGGAAGAAATAAAACAAGTACAGAACTTTTGCTACTTAGGAAGCTGGGTGACATCAGATGGCAGGTGCGACTTGAACATCAAAAGAAGAATAGGGATGGCAAAAGACACCTTTACGAGAATGAAGAGTATACTGACCAATACTAAACTAGGCATGACAACCCGACTCAGAGTACTGAAATGTTACGCTTATCCAGTTCTGTTATTGTCACAATGGGGTGCTGGGAACGGACCCAAATGCGAGACACAGACACTGAAGTACAAGGAACAGGACTTGACTAGAGTAGGGACATGACAGGATTCAGGCAAGGAGCAGGGACAGGAATGTAGAGTTGGGCTAGGGTAAGCGGGACCAGGACTAGGAACCATGGACTAGGAGACAAGGCTTGGACTCTGAGCCCAAGACCGGACAAGGACCCAGAACCTGGGTCTTACCTCGGGCTCAGACCCCAGAACCAGGCAAGGACATGACATGGCTTCAGGACAGGACGTGGGTGGGGTCTAGAGGCCTGAGCTTGGAGACAGGCTGTGGTCTTTGCTCTTGAGGCTAGAGGCTGGGGTTTTGGGTCTTGAGCTTGGCTTGAGGCTGGGGTCTTGGGTCTTGAGCCTGGCTTGAGGCTGGGGTCTTTGGTCTTGAGCTTGGCTTGAGGCTGGGGTCTTGGGTCTTGAGCTTGGCTTGGGGCTGGGGTCTTGGATCTTGAGCTTGGCTTGAGGCTGGGGTCTTGGGTCTTGAGCTTGGCTTGAGGCTGGGGTCTTAGGTTTTGAGCTTGGCTTGGGATCTTCAAGGCTTGGGTTCTTGGAGCTTGGCTTGGGTTCTTGGAGCTTGGCTTGGGATCTTCGAGGCTTGGGTTCTTGGAGCTTGGCTTGGGATCTTCGAGGCTTGGGTTCTTGGAGCTTGGCTTGGGATCTTCGAGGCTTGGGTTCTTGGAGCTTGGTTGCAGGATCCTTGAACCGGAATGCAGACTTCACAGACCAGACCATGACAGTTATATGGCTCAGAATGTTGGACAATATCTAGTAACACGAGGAAACGAATTGTAGCAGCAGAGATGTGGTTTTTGAGGAGGATGCAAAGAATATCGTGGATGAAACAAATATCTAACGAGGATGTCATGAACAGAGCAAACACAAAAAGAGAAATAATTTATGAGATCATGAAAAGGCAACGTAACTTCATTGGACATGTGAATAGGAAAGAGGAGTTAGAATGCGCGGTAATTATGGGAAAGATTGAAGGGAAGAAAGCAAGAGGAAGATAAAGACAAATGATGATGGAGACAGCAGCCAGAGAACTGGAAATGAATACAAATGAATTGATCCACTTGACCCGAAGCAGGAGTGCGTGGGCCTTGGCAGTCAAAGCTCAGTCTGGGCATGGCACCTGATGACAATGATGAATTAGGAAGAAATTAATTGGCTTACTGGGAGTCTATTTCCTTCTCTGAGCACTCCAAGCTGCTACCCCCTGCCTTGTAGGGTCAGATATTGACCTATGTAATCTGTATTCATGCCAAACGTCAATGTTCCTCTGAGAGGCCCCATAGCAGGGTGTCAAAATCCCAGTCAGGAGTTTGTAGGACGTAATTTGTTCCCATAGTATATTTGATTGCAAGAGCAACGTAGAGTTAGACAACAAAAGGGATCAACACACACAAAATTCTGGAGGAACTCAGCAGGTCAGGCAGCATCTATGGAAAAAAAGTACAGTTGATGTTTCAGGGTGAGACCCTTCGGCAACAAAAGGGAGGCCATTTTACTCAGCTAGCTTCCCATCAATCCCTTTTGCCACCATCACCTTTCCCCACCAAAACCTTTGGCAATGCTGCTTCACCTAACCCTCGTGAGCATGTTCTTATCTTCCAGAAAAAACGGAACCAGCCCTTCCCATCGCCCACCAGCCCAGGACTGATGACTGTACATCCCTGGGCAGTCCACATCTCTTGATGCCACCTTCCTCTGCCCAAGTGTCTCTGGAGCTCTGCTCACTGTTCACACAATTTGCTGTGTACATGTATCAGTCTCACACTCATCTCATTTTAACATGAGCATTTCAATTGAAGCAGAAGAGATCTACAGCACACTTAATGTGACTTTAAATTTACAGTGTGTCCAATGGTCAACACCACCCAGCTCAAATAAATTATCAGTGGTTGTAAATGCTCCAAGAGTCATTAATCATTCCAATACTGGCTGTGCCTTCAGTTACTGAGATCTGGAGTTCCCACTTTAAATTACTTCTGCGGGCAATATCATGAAGAATCCCTCCCACCCGCCTTGCTCATTAACTGTTTGTCCCACTCCCATCAGGGAGGAGGTTATGTAGCATCCAAACCAGGACCATCAGACTCAAAAGCAGTTACTTTCCCCAGTAAGGCTGATCAACACCTCCGCCCACTAACCCACCCCTCCACCACTGCTATATCATTTCCTGTCAGAGTCACCTTGTGTACAAATACTCCTGCACCTAGCAACACTGTATGTACATACATTACAATCAGCCTATGCTCAGTATATGTGCTAATCTCATTTATTCTGTTTTGTTTACATTGCAATAGATCTGGAGTAGCAATCATTTCATTATCCCTTACACCTGTGTACTAAACACTCTTGCATCTTCAATCTCTCTTTCCTCCATGTTTAAAATTATCCTTAAACCTTCCTCATCGACAGAGAATTTGACCACCTGTCCTTAAATTCTATGTGGGGTTAATTGTTATACAGCATCTATACATATGTGATCAGGGAACAACGTGGGCGATGATTCCTTCTAATTTTTCTCGATGTTTTTCATGGAGTCACACAGGTATGGCACAGGAGTAGGTGGGGGATGGGCAGGAGGTTAAAAAAAAGTAATGCACTTAATAAAGTTGCTGGCTACACTCCCAATGACCTTGGTTCAATCATGACCTGGTGCTGCCTTTGTGGAGTTTGCATGTTTTCCATGTGAGTTTCCTCCAACTGATCTGATTTCTTCCCATACTCCAAAACCACGAGATTAATGGTCACTGTAAACTATCCCTGATGTATGAGTGAGTGGGGGTGGGCGGTGGGTGGAGTGGGTGCTTGGTGCTGGGAATTGATGGAAATGTGGAGAGAATACGATAGCTTAGGGTATGTGAAAATGGTGCTTCATAGTTAGCATGGACTCGATGGGCAGAAGAGCCTGTTTTGATGTATCCCTTTATGACGCTATGGGACTCTCAGAATACATTGGTGTTATGATGCTACCATTGGAAGATTATTATAACTTACTGTGCATGCAGGAAATCTGAAGTATAGCCATAGACTCTCAAAGATTTTTGCTTTGTTTTTCTCTTTGAAGATGGTGTTGAATTAACTGAGTACCTTGGCACATTGTTTCTTCCTTTCTACATTAGTTTCAAATGAGCAGACCGCACACTTTGATGGAGAACTTCCACTGCAGCATTAGTGTTCCACCTGAAAAACAAATCAGAGAATTAATTTTTCTTTTACATGACACTACAGGAAATGCTAGTGTAGCAACTTCATTTATTTCTGAATTTGGAAGTTAACAAAGCAACAGGACTTAATCCACAATGGGATTTTGGCAACTCATCAAACTAAACATAGGAAATGTTGTGTCACCTTGGCCCCGCTGTTGGAGGCTGGAGTTGCTAACAGGAAAATGGCTTTGAATTCAATATTGTTCACTCTCTAATAACTTGCAGCTAAGTATGAGCTTCTGAGACATGAAAATAAGCCAAAATAATCAGAGTTTTGGATAGTTAATAAGCAGATAAATTTGAACTGTGGATAGACCATTTTGCTGCGCCAGATTGGCTTGCTGCTTTAGATCTTCATTAACAACCCACGCAGATCGGCTGCTTTATTTTCCTCTTGTCCGCCCACTGACCTTGACCACTTCCACCAAAGCTGGCAGCCCCATATGTTCATTAGTGGACCTTCACCAGAGCTGCTGAGCAGGAGTACATCCCATCAATTAATGTTTGTTTGTGAGGTCCTGCTTAACTCATCTCACACGTGGCTGAAATTTATTGTCTCACATTTATTGACTCACAAGCCAACTCCCTCCTTGCCAAAAGAGCTCAAATGGAATTCCTTAAATGGCAGGAAGAGGGAGGGAGTCAAACACGAGGAAAGGAGAGGAGTGTTGCAGAAGATAGGGACAGTTGAGCTTTTGGTGTACTGGCCTTCATAAATCAAAGTATTGAATACAAGAGTTGGAGTTGTACAAGATGCTGTGGAGACCTAATTTGGAGAATTATGTACAGTTTTGGTCACCTACCCATAGGAAAGATGTAAGTAAGTTTGATAATGCGGAGAAAATTTACAAGGATGTTTCTGGGACTGGCAACCTGAGTTCTCTGGAAAGATTGAATCGGTTGGGATTTTATTCCCTGGAACGTTGGAAAATGAGAGGAGATTTGATCGAGGTATACACAATTATGAGGGGTATAGACAGGGTAAATGCAAGCAGACTTTTCCACTGAGGTTGGCTGAGACCAGAACTAAAGATCATAGGTTAAGGGTGAAAGGTGAAATACTTGAGGGGAACCTGACGGGGAAGTTCTTCACTCAGAGGGGGTGAGAGTGTGGAACGAGTTGCCCGCAGAAGTGGTGTTTGCAGGCTGAGTTGTAACAGTTAGTAGAAGTTTGGATAGGTACATGGATGGGAGGGTTATGGAGGGCTATGGTCCAAGTGTGGGTCAATGAGACTAGGCAGATTAATGGTTTGGCACAGACTAGATGGGCCAAAGGGCCTGCTTCTGTGCTGTAGTCTATGACTCCAGGTGAAGTGAAGTTATGGGAGGTGGGAGAGTCTGACGTTTCCACTCTGAAATTTGCCACAATTGATGTCCATGATTCTGAATTTTCATAGCACAGTGCAACACATTCTGACTGCTAAAAATGTTCTAGTAGGTCCATTGGTGGCTGTAAATTTCCTCGGTGTAAGTTAATTACCCAGGGATCCTTTCCTCTCAGACTTGTGATGGTATCGGTGGAGGTACAAATTATATTGATTGGATAAGATGAATGAAACCAAGAAGGGATGTGCAGAACAAGCTCTGGTATAGCTCTGTGGGACCAGATTGCATGTTTTATACATATTCCATGTATTATAAGATAAGTGTGAATAAATGGTTGATGGCCAGTGTGGATTAGATGGGCCAAAGTGCCTATTTCAGGGCTATATGCCTATAAATATGTAAAAGGCGGTTGCCTGTTGCTAAAAAATCTGTTCAATGGTTCCATTTAATAGCAGAGTCTATGTACACTATACAATCTGAAATTTTAGTTCTTCACAGACATCCACGAAAAACAGAGGAATGCTCCAAAGAATGAGTAACAGTAAAACTGCTTGCACCCCAAAGCCCCCTTCTTCCCACTCCCACGCACAAGCAGCAGCAAAGCATCAACCCCACCCCTCCCACACCATCAAAAATCATCAGCACCCACCTCTGCTCCCCACCAAGCAAGCAATAACAAAGCTGCCAAAGAGAGACCATGATCTGCAGTATAATAATCGCTCACCCGACAATTTGACATGTCACAGGCTCTGTCAGCTCCCAGAGAGATGTCACACAGTGAGAGGGGAGACTAACAAAGCTAAAAGCAACTCTAGAATTGGCAGCAAATCCTCCCCCACCGTCGAGAGTGAGAGAGCGAGCTGAGCACAGAGACGTCTGACAGCTGATCTGTTGTTTGTGATGTCCCTTTTCTCCCGTGATACTTCATTCGGTGACATCGGCCAAATCAGCTCGTCCACAGGGCCACAGAGCCTCAGAAGCCCAGACTCGTGCTCATCTTCCAGTCCCGGTCCTTGGGGTATCGAAAAACGGCTGGTTGGTGAGCCCCAGGAGTGGGAACCATCACCATAAAGAACCGCAGTTTGATTGCATCTGTAGATCAAGGACTCTGACAGGACCCCATCCATCTTGAAAAGGGAAGAAAGAAACCTATCTATTGGTCTATTTTACCCAGACGGTTATCCTTGCTGGTGGCAGATAAATGTTTGTAAAAGTTGTACTCTTTAAAAAAAATACTCAGGCAATCCCACTAGCCCAAAATAAGTGGAGGAAGACAGAGTCTCATAGAGTTATAGAGCATGGAATCAGGCCATTCAGCTCAACTAGTCCATGCAAGACCAGCTAAGCTAGTCCCATTAACCCATGTTTGTCCCATAACCTTCTGAAGCTTTCGTATCCTTTTGTTTTTAATAAGTTGTCATTGTACCTGCCTTAACTGCTTCCCCTGGCAGCTTGACAGCTCATTCCACATATACATCACCCTAAGTGGAGAAAAAAAAGAAATTGCCCCTCAGGTTCCTATTAAATCTCTTCCCTCTCACCTTAAACCTATGCCCTCTAGTTCCTTGTTCACCAACCCTGGGAAAAAGATTGTTAGCATTCACCCTATATATGCCCTTCAGGATTTTATCCACCTCTATAAGATCACTCCTCAGTTTTCTACGCCTCAAAGAATAAAGTCCCAGCCTGTCCAACTTCGCCCTATCTCTCAGTCCATCTCTTTTCACTCATTTTATTTATTTACCTTTCCCTCAATCTCTTATGGCTTTAATGATGCTATTGATCCAGTTGATGACTGGTTTGTATTATTCTTGAAGTGATCAGGGTATTAAGCCAAAGCATTTAGTGTCTACCTTGAAGAATTCAAAGGTTGTCACTCTTTCGTCTTCCTTTGATTCTTGCCTAGAACCTTTGGCTTCAGCCTCCAACTCTTCCCCCTTCTGCAAGGGGGATGAGACCCTTGCATAAATCATTATTTTAATTCTATCTTCCCACTTCCCAACATGTATTCACTTATTTCTAGCCAGCTCTCAACTAGGTCACTAGATAGCTACACCCTGGTTCTTCATTATCAGATGCATCTGATGTTAATTCCAAGCCACATTCATTAACATCGTCATTATGTATCATATCACATGACATTGGCAATCACAGTCTTTCCATAACCATGACTGTACTTGGCAAATTTTTCTACAGGAGCGGCTTGCCACTGCCAACCTCTGGGCAGTGTCTTCACAAGACAGGTGACCCCAGCCAATATCAATACTCTTCAGAGATTGTCTGTCTGGCATCAGTGGTCATATAACCAGGATGAGTGATATGCACCAGCTGCTCCAATGGTTTCATGTGAGCCTGATCAGGGGGCTAAGCAGGTGCTACACCTTGCCCAAGGGTGAACTGCAGTCTAGTGGAAGGAAGGAGCACCTTACACCTCCTTTGGTAGAGATGTACCTCCACCTTGTCACCCATCAATTCCCATTACACGGCTGGTTTGACATATTATCCATATTCCATGTTTCCTTGTGACATATTTGCCTATTGAATCTATGGATGGTCACAGAAAGATCCCTTTTCCCTGGAACTTATTTTTTCCCATATTCATTGAGACTGGGACATTGCAAGTCAAGACAGTCATTATATGAAGTGAAGTTTAAGCTGCAGTTATAGATAGTTCCAGTCATCCCATGACAGGAAGGATGTGGAGGCTTCAGAGCGGCAGCAGAAGAGACTTAACAGGATGTTGCCTGGATTAGAGTCTTAGCTACAGGAAGAGGTTAGAAAAGCTTGGCTTGTTTTCTCTGGAGTATCACAGATTGCTAAAGAGGTTTTTAAAATTATGCTTGGTTGTTAGTCAGAATTTTTTCCCCAGGGAGGGAAATGTTAGAGGACATAGTTTAAGGTGAGAAGGGGAATGTTTAGAGGAGATGTGCAGGGTAAGTCTTGTTTTCTGACTGAGTGGTAGGGAGCTTGGAACATGTTGCCAGTGGTGACGGTGGAAGCAGACATGGTGGCAGGGGATGAAGCCAGAGGTTCTAGGCAAGAATCAGAGGAAGACAAGAGACATTTAGACAGGCCAGTGCATATGCAGGGAATAGAAGGCTATCAATCATGGACAGGTAAATCAGCATCATGGTGGGCATAGAGGTTGTTCTTGTGTTGATGAAAAGCCCCAGTCCTGACAAAACGTCAACTGTTTATTCCTTTCCATAGATACTGTCTGACCTGCTGAGTTCCTCCAGAATTTTGTGTGTATTACTCTGTTCCTGTATTATACTATTCTGAATTCAATGCTCACTTCCTCTAGGCTTACTACTCACTTCTGCACAAGCATCAGTTCTCAGTGGCCATTTAATCTGATACATTCAAGTCTTTGGGATGTATGAGGAAACTGGAACACCAAGAAGTTCCTAGGGAGAACGTCCAAACTCCATATAGACGTCAGGCTTGAACTTAGTTTCTCTGGAACTGTGAGGCAACAGCTCCACTAGTCCGTATATTTTAAACCAGAATTAGGCCATTCAGCCCACTGCGTCTGCCCCAGCATTCTATCATGGTTGATTCCCTCTCAACCCCATTCTCCTGCCTCCTCTCTGGAACCTTTGATGCTTTTACTAATCAAGAACCTATCAACCCCCTCTTTAAATATACCCAATGACTTGACTTCCATTGCCATCTGTGGCAAAGAATTCCACAGATTCACCACCCTCTGACTAAAGAAATTCCTCCTCATCTGTTATAAAGTCTGTTCTGAGTGTACTTGGTAGGGTACTGAAAACCTGTACCAAACAACTGGTGGTAGACCATCTTCAGTCTCTCACTGATGGAGTTGGAGGTTCCCACCTGCTTCAAAAGGGCGGCAAGAGAGCAGTGTGAGCTATCACCCAGTGGTCCTCACATCTACTGAGACAAAGTGCTTTGAGAGGTTGGTCATGGCCAGAATCAACGCAAGGACCTAGACCCACCTATCACCACAATGGATCTACAGTGGATGGGTTCTCACTGGTTCTCCACTCGGCCTTGGATCATTTGGACAATAGTCATATCTACATCAGGCTGCTGTTTATTGATTACAGCTCAATGTTCAACACCATCATACTCTCAGTACTAATCAACAAGCTCCAAAACCTGGGCTTCTGTACCTCCCTCTGCAACTGGATCTTTGACTTCCTCATCGGGACCACAGTCAGTGAAGATCAGAGATAACATCTCCTCCTCGTTGATGCATGCTTAGCCTACTGTTCTACTCTTTCAGCACCCACACTGCGTGGCTGAGCACAACTCAGATGCCACCTACTTTGCCAATGACAGAACTACTGTTAGCAGAATTTCAGATGGTGCTGAGGAGGCATACAGGAGGGAGGTAGATCAGCTGGTTGAGTGGTGTTGCAACAACCTTGCACTCAACATCAGTAAGACTAAGGAATTGATTGTGGATTTCAGGAAGGGGAAATCATAGGAACACACACCAGTCCTCATCGAGGGGTCAGCGGTAGAAAGTGTGAGTATTTTTAAGTTCCTGGGTGTCAACCACTCTGAAGACCTATCCTGGGCCCAACATATTGATGGAATTATAAAGAAGGCAAGACAGCAGCTATATTTCGTTAGGAGTTTGAAGAGATTTGGTATGTCACCAAAGACTCTCGCATATTTCTACAGATGTGCTGTGGAGAGCATTCTGACTGGTTTCATCACGGTCCGGTGTGGAGGGGTCAGTGCACAGGATCGGGAAAAGCTGCTGCAAGTTGCAAATTCAGTCAGCTCAATGATGGCTCTAGTCTCCCCAACACTGAGTACAACTTCAAAAGACAATGCCTCAGAAAGGTGACATCTGTCTTTAAGGACCTCCATCACGCAGGACATGCCCTTTTTTATAAATATTTCTTTTTGTAATTTATAGATTTTATTATTATGTATTGCCATGTACTGCTGCTGCAAAATGACAAATTTCATGACAGATGCTAGTGATATGAAATCTGATTCTGAGAGTGTGCTCTCTGGTCCTAGACGCTCCCACTATAGGAACCATCCTCTCCACGTCCACTCTATTTAGACCTTGCAGTATTCAATAGGTTTCAATGAGATCCCTCCCACACCCCCCACGACTCATTCTTCTGAACTTCAGTGAGTACAGGCCCAGATTTAGCATAGTCGATCTATACTAAAAATAGAAATCGTTGACGTCATTTTGCCAAATAAGCCCTTAGTTATTAGTTAGTAATATATCACTCTCCAAGGTTAACTTGTCCCTAGAAGTTTGAACCTTCCAGTAACTTGTCGCAATGTTTTTATTTTGGTTCAAGATCTGCCTGGAAAAAGTAATTCTGCAGCAGCATGATATTTCCATATTGTGCCCTTGAAGGATTGGAACAGCAACTATTTAAATATTTATTGCTGAAGAAGCCAAGAAGTTGTCTTATGCTTTCAATTCTACCAGATGGTCATGTTGAAATTGCACTCCAGAGATGGCCAAGTAATAATGAATGATAACCAAACGTATTGCGGCCTCTTTTTCACCTGACATTGTGTCTGGGTCAGATCAAAATCCCATAGATCTCATTGACCTTTCTTTACTTTTCCTTTAGGTAATATATACTTCCAACATATAATTAATTATATCAGCATAATGTGACATCCTGATCTTGTTATCATTAGATTTCTAGTCCTTACCTGGCCTAGGAAGAAACTAGGGCTGAGGTTCAATTTCCTTTGATAATGAATTTTTGGAATATTTTCTTGGAAGTTATTTTAATACACAAAACACTGGAAGAACATTTCTCAGGGAATATTCTTCAGAGGATGTTTCAGGCTCTGACCCTTCACCATGTCCTGATGCCGAGTCTCCGCCTAAAACATCGACTGGTTATTCCTCTCCATAGATGCTGCCTAACCTGCTGAGTTCCTCCAGCAATTAGTGTGTCATTCTGGAGTTCCAGTATCTGCAGCATCTCTTGTGTTACTTATTTTAAGACGTGCATTTGGATTGAATCAGAATCTCTGACAGACTGATATCTTGCCCATATAAATTTGGGTCGCAGGGTAGCACAGCAGTTAGGGTAACACTATTACAGTGTCAGCAACCCAGGTTCAGTTCTGCCCCTGTCTGTGATGACATGGGATTCCTTCGGGCGCTCCCGTTTCTTCCTACCTTCCAAAGATTCATGGTTTAGTAGGTTAGTTGATCAGATGGGTGTAATTGGTTGCTGTGGGCTTGTTTGGCCAGGGCATGTTACTGTGCTGTTTCATGTAAAACAATTAGTAAGGTTACCTTAACGTTGGGTGGTTCAACACAGTCACCAGTGTCTAGTCATACACTGGTGTTGGGTTGTTCAGTGCAGTCACTGGTGTCTAGTCATACACTGGTTTTGGGTGTTCTGCGCAGTCACCGGTACCTAGTCAGAATTAGGTAGATTGACTCTGCCCTGGCTGCAGCTTATCTGCTGCATAAGGACAAAGCAAGCTCAAGGAAATAAGGAAGCTACTCCTAAATCCTATGTGTGAATCCTTGGGCAGACTTGCTTACAAATTCACACCTGTATAGCTGTAACCATGGTGTAAAGACACAGAGGTGCACTACGTATGCTACCTCTGACATCTATTCCCTCAGCTTTGATGAGAGAAATTGATCAGAATACATTCTTGTAGCCGAGTACCATGCACTGCCTTGCTATAAAGTGCCATTAGTGGAATGTCTGCGAGGATCGTCACCTTGTTGTCATAGAGAGGCTTGTGAGTTCCTACGATATGAGAGTGAAATGTAGTGAAAGCAGAGCAAAGGAGATGATTTAGCAGTAAGCAATATCTTACTAAAAATGTGCAAAATAACAAGCCACGGGGAACCACAAAACAAGAGAGAACAGATACTTAACAAAACAAGGCAACAGGGTCACGGAAGACCAGGAGCGACTGGTTCAATGAGCGAACAAGGACTGGGGATGAGAGCTGGGTTCAAATAGGCTGCAGGTGATAAGTTGGAAATGAGTGGCAGGTGACTACTGATAGCTGGGAATTACCTACCTGTGCAACCCTGAGAGGACCCATTCCTACGGTTGGCACCCGACAGCACAGGACAATTCAGATGGGTCCAGTGAAAGCCCTGGATGAGTGATAGATCCAAGATAAAACTGGATGGCACCGAAGAGCTCTCCTCCTGGCCGTACCAGGACCTCTTCTCCCAGCTGTATCAGGTACAGCAGTCCCTATCTACGACGACATGAATAAATCAACCAGTGAACTGTGTGCACTGGGGCCACCTTCCACCATCCTTGGCTCAGGTGGGTTGAGTGGCCATGGACAATGGGTTTGAGGCAGAGCAAGTAGAAAGTAGGTGTGATCCTGACGGACAGTGCCAGCTGGAAATGGGAAGGGACTGGGTTGATGTGATATATATTCTCAAAGAGACCAATGATCGGGGGTGAGGACTGGAGAGAGATACACAGGGGCAGATCTTGGATGGACAGCCAGGCATGGTCCCCTGGCCAGAGTACTTTCACTAGGTGCGAACAGCAGTTAGCCTGGTGGCAGTAGGTGTGGTTGGCAGCTAGGATGGTCCTCCTTGCCCTCCTCCAAGTATTCCGGCTTTGGAGAACCAGGCTCCTGGCTGATGGAACCTCTACTGTTGGCTCCTCCATGAGGAACTGCAGGGGTTCGTAGCCAAGAAGCTCTTCAAAGAGTGACATACCCTTGACAGACAGGTCAGCTCAGAGCAGATGGTACTTCCATGGGCAAGGGTTGGAGGTGGAGAGACAACACAGAAATGTCTCCACTTGCTGGCTGTCTCTTTCTAATTGATCATTGTTCTGCAGAAGATAGCCAGAGGACAAGTTCACTGAGGTGTAGAGGAGGGAGCATACAACTCACCAGAAACGGGAGACAAATTGTGGGCCCCGGTCTGACACAATGTCCCAAGAGAAACTGTGGATATAAACTACATGTTGGAGAATCAGGTCCAATCCCCTCCACCAACGACAGTATCTATTTTCCCCCTCCACCATCGACAGTATCTACATCGCCCTATCGACAGTATCTACATCCCCCCATCGACATTATCTGTGTTCCCCCTCCACCATTGACTGTATCTACATCCCCCCTTCGACAGTATCTACATGCACCCCATCAACAGTATCTGCATTACCCCTCAATCATCGACAGAATCTACATGCCCCTCATTGACAGTATGTATGTTCCCCCTCCACCATCGACAGTATCTGTGTTCCCCCTCCACCATCGACAGTATCTACATCCCCCTCATCAACAGTATCTACATCCCCCCATCGACATTATCTGTGTTCCCCCTCCACCATCGACTGTATCTACATCCTCCCCATTGACAGTATCTACAACACCCCATCGAGAGTATCTACATCCCCCCCATCAACAGTATCAACATTCCCCCCATCGACAGTATCTATGTTCCCCCTCCACCATCAACAGTAAACCCCTCACTGACAGGGAGGGTGGAGGATTAGGAGAGAGGGTGTAAACTCCTCACTGTCAGAGGGGTGGAGGGTTAGGAGAGAGAGAGTAAACCCCTCACTGTCAGAGGGGTAGAGGGTTAGGAGAGAGGGTGGAGTAAACCCCTCACTGTCAGAGAGGGTGGAGGATTAGGAGAGAGGGTGTAAACTCCTCACTGTCAGAGGGGTGGAGGGTTAGGAGAGAGGGAGTAAACCCCTCACTGTCAGAGAGGGTGGAGGGTTAGGAGAGAGGGTGGAGGATGAGGAGAGAGGGTGTAAACTCCTCACTGTCAGAGGGGTGGAAGATTAGGAGAGAGGGAGTAAACCCCTCACTGTCAGGGAGGGTGGAGGATGAGGAGAGAGGGAGTAAACCCCTCACTGTCAGGGAGGGTGGAGGATTAGGAGAGAGGGTGTAAACTCCTCACTGTCAGAGGGATGGAGGGTTAGGAGAGAGAGAGAGTAAACCCCTCACTGTCAGAGGGGTAGAGGATTAGGAGAGAGGGTGTAAACCTGTCACTGTCAGGGCGGGGTGGAGCATTAGGAGAGAGGGTGTAAACCCCTCACTGTCAGGGAGGGTGGAGGGTTAGGAGAGAGGGAGTAAACCCCTCACTGTCAGGGAGGGTGGAGGATTAGGAGAGAGGGAGTAAACCCCTCACTGTCAGGGAGGCTGGAGGGTTAGGAGAGAGGGAGTAAACCCCTCACTGTCAGGGAGGCTGGAGGGTTAGGAGAGAGGGTGTAAACCCCTCACTGTCAGGGAGGCTGGAGGGTTAGGAGAGAGGGAGTAAACCCCTCACTGTCAGGGAGGCTGGAGGGTTAGGAGAGAGGGTGTAAACCCCTCACTGTCAGGGAGGCTGGAGGGTTAGGAGAGAGGGTGTAAACCCCTCACTGTCAGGGCGGGGTGGAGCATTAGAAGAGAGGGTGTAAACCCCTCACTCAGAGAGGGGTGGAGGGTTAGGAGAGAGGGTGTAAACCCCTCACTGTCAGGGAGGCTGGAGGGTTAGGAGAGAGGGAGTAAGACCCTCACTGTCAGAGGGGTGGAGGGTTAGGAGAGAGGGTGTAAACCCCTCACTGTCAGGGAGGCTGGAGGGTTAGGAGAGAGGGTGTAAACCCCTCACTGTCAGGGAGGCTGGAGGATGAGGAGAGAGGGTGTAAACTCCTCACTGTCAGAGGGGTGGAGGATTAGGAGAGAGGGTGTAGACCTGTCACTGTCAGGGAGGCTGGAGGATGAGGAGAGAGGGTGGAGCATTAGGAGAGAGGGAGTAAGACCCTCACTGTCAGGGAGGCTGGAGGATGGAGACCAGAGTACTGAGCACAGGTATCTTCTCTTTATATCTGCTCAGACACAGAAATACAAAGACAACTCTGCTTCACAAATTCACAATCAGTCTGTTTTGCAACTGACTGCAAGATTGTTATTAAAACCTAGCAGGCAAGTGGGATTTCTGAATACATCTCACCAGTTAGCTAGCATCAGATAACAGACATCACAACGTGTGTAAACTGAGCATCAAATCTATTCAATTGTAGAGAGTCGACAAAAATTGACGAATGTAATTACTCCTAATCTGTACTTCATTGCCACACAAACAAATGGCGATGTTGTATATATATCAGAAAAAAACTCTCTGAAACGTAATAACGTACAATGTAACATGTAACATACACAACGAACTTAACCCTTAACAGTCTGGATGAATTCTGCCTAATGAAATTAAGGAGTTCCTACACATGCCCCCGCCCGCCCCCCAGAATTCAGCCTAGCAGACAAAGTCAGACTGTCTGGAGGTGGGAGGCCAGACCCTCCGCGGGGGCTGTGCCATTTCCACTGGAGACTCCAGGTCCAAATGGGCAGGCTTGAAACAATCCACAGAAACACTGTCCGGGATTCCTCCAAACTCCGGCGTGAGAAACTTATCCCCAACCCCACTTCCAACACGCGGAACAGGCCGTCATAAGCGACCGCAGGGGACCCTGATGTCCATCATGATGCACAAACGCATACTGCGTCTCCTGCAGACCCGGCAAGAGGTCTGACCGCGGCAGGCTGTGCTGCGTCACGGGCACTGGAGTGGAAGTTTTGGTGCTCTCCAGAAAAGCTGACCGCCACTGTGAAATGGACCATGGGGCCATGGATGCTGGGAGAAACTCTCCCAGCACCCACAGGGGTTGCCCGAAAATGAGCTCCGCAGAAGAGGACTGAAGGCCCGTCTTAGGAGCCGTCCTCAGGCCCAACATGACCCACGGCAGTCTGCCCACTCAACCACCATCGCTGAGGCATGCACGGAGAGCAGCTTCCATTGAGCGGTGGAACCGCTCTCACAGACTGTTGGCCTGAGGGTGATAAGCCGTGGTCCAGTGCGGTTTCACCCCCAGATCATTGGCAACCACACACCAAAGCTCGGACGTAAACTGCGTCTCTCGGTCTGAAGAGATAATCGATGGGACACCACACTGAGCGATCCAACAGCCAACGAACGCTCGCGCCACCTCCGCAGCTGAAGTGAGCGACAGTGGCACTGCCTCCGGCCAACGTATGATCCTATCAATGATGGTGAGGAGGTGAGTAAACCCACGGGACGGGGTCAAAGGGCCAACCAAATTCATATCCACATGGTCGAAACGCCGCTCAGGGTCCGCGGAAAGAGCCAAAGGAGCCTTGGGCTTCTCCAGAGAAGGTGTCGATGCACCTTCACGCCAGAAAAGCACTAACTCAGTCCCTGACATCCTTCTTAAACCCGTGCCACACCAACCCTTCTGTCACCAGCTCCTGTGATGTCTTCCGGCCTGGGTGAGACTGCATCGAAAACGTGCTGCTGCCAGATCGCTGGCACAAATGTCCTGGATCGCCCCGTTGACACATCACACAGTAACGAAATGCCACTCTCACTGAAAGCAAGATCCACCGATTTCAACCCTCTGTCTGCCGAACGCAGTGCCTGCACGCTCGGGTCTGAAACCTGGTCTGCTGCCATTGGAGCGTAGTCCACACCCAAATGGACAGCAGCAGCGAAGGACTGGGAAAGTCAGCCAGCCACGAGGTTACACTTCCCCATAGCATGCTGGATGTCTGTGGTGAACTGTGAAACAAAAGGGAGAAGACACTGCTGTCGAGCAGACCAAGGTTCAGAGATCTCACCAATGGTGAATGTTAGGGGTTTCTGATCCACAAAAGCCGTAAGTGGACGGCTCTCCTGCAGAAAACGAAACTGCAGCACTGCTAACTACAGGCTGAGAAGCTGATGGTCGAACGTGCTGTACTCAAGCTCGCTGGGGTGAAGCTCACGGTCGAACGTGCTGTGCTCAAGCTCACAGGGGTGAAGCTCACGGTCGAACGTGCTGTACTCGAGCTAGCCGGGGCGAAGCTGACGGTCACACCTGCTGTATTTCAGCTTGCAGGGCCAAAGCTGACAGCTAAAAAAGTCAAGAGGATGCCAAACGCCATTGACCAACTGCTCAGGCGCTGCACCGATCACGCAATCCGACGTGTCTGTGGTGAGAGTGATCGGCATGTCTGGGAGGGAGAGCACCAGTAGCATTGCATTGGACAATGTATGCTCAGTGTCCGAGAATGCCTTAGACCTTTCCTCCATCCAGTCCACGATCTGCTTGGCCTCTTTGCCCCAGGTCCTCGTAGAGGGGGCACTTGAGCTGAGTCGCTTTGGGGACAAAATGGTGATTAAAGTTCACCATGCCCAAAAGCTCCTGCACGGCCTCAATGGTGAGTGGCCGAGGGAAGCACTTGATGGTCTCAAATCCAGCCGGCAGGGGGACTGCCCTGATGCATTGGCACGGTATCCAAGGAAATCTGCCACGGGCAGTCCAGACTGGCACTTCGCCGGGATGACAATAAGACCGTGCTGACTAAGGCATTCGAAAAGGGTCTGAAGTCAGAATCAGAATCAGGATTATTATCACCAGCATGTGATGTGAAATTTGTTGACTTAGTAGCAGCAGTTCAATGTAATATATAATATAGAAGTAAAAAAATAAAATAATAATAATAATAAGTAAATCTTATTCAGTGCACATTATACAGTATACATATATTGAATAGATTAAAAATAGTGCAAAAAGCAAAAATACTATGGATTAAAAAAAAAGTGAGGTAGTGTCCAAGGGTTCAATGTCAGAATCAGAATCAAGTTTATTATCACCGGCATGAGATGTGAAATTTGTTAACTTAGCAGCAGCAGTTCAATGCAATACATAATCTAGCAGAGAAAAAAATAATAAATAAAATAAAACGTAATAAATAAACAAGTAAGTCAATTATGTATATTGAATAGATTTTTTTAAATGTGCAAAAACAGAAATACTGTATATTAAAAAAAAGTGAGGTAATGTCCAAAGCTTCAATGTCCATTCAGGAATCAGATGGCAGAGGGGAAGAAGCTGTTCCTGAATCGCTGAGTGTGTGCCTTCAGGCTTCTGTACCTCCTACCTGATGGTAACAGTGAGAAACAGGGCATGCCCTGGGTGCTGGGGGTCCTTAATAATGGACGCTGCCTTTTTAAGACACCGCTCCCTAAAGATGTCCTGAGTACTTTGTAGGCTAGTACCCAAGATGAAGCTGACTAGATTTACAATCTTCTGCAGCTTCTTTCGGGCCTGCACAGTAGCCCCTCCATACCAGACAGTGATGCAGCCTGTCAGAATGCTTTCCACCATAGAAGTTTTTGAGTGTATTTGTTGACATGCCAAATCTCTTGAAACTCCTAATAAAGTATAGCCGCTTTCTTGCCTTCTTTATAACTACATCAATATGTTGGGACCTGGACGCATGTTATTGTGAGCACATGGTCAGCAAAGACAACAACTCCATTCAGAAACCATCATCTGATGAGATTCAGCACAGTCGTTCCCTCAGTGACATTCTTCTTGGCTCTCTCCAAAGGGAGTGACTGGAGCTCTGAAGAATTTCTAATCACAATGGGTATAGGTGAATAGGCATTTGGCTCTGCCTGTTCACCACCAGAGAGAAATAACCATTGTCAGATTTGAAAGCGACGTACCTCAGTTAAGTATGATCAGTTAGAATGGATTTCACTTCTATTACACTTGAGCAACAAGTAAGTGAACTTGCTCTATTGATGCAGCTGTTCAAGATCTCTTAATGTTTGTTTCTCTGGGGGGGCGTTTGCATTCTTTCATCCTTTTCCTTTTGTGTCCATTTCCTCCGGGTGTTCTGGTTTCCACTCGCAGTCCAAAGACATACTGGCTGGTGGGATAATTGGTCATTGTAAATTGTCCCATGGTTAGGCGAGGGTTAAATCGGGGGTTTCTGGACGGTGTGGCTCGAAGTGCTGGAAGTGCTTGTCCCTCGCTGTATGTCGATGAATAAATGGTGTGAGATATGTTGTCCTGCAGTTACTGTTACTGGGAACGTCTTCTGGAAGAGTACAAGACTTCCACTGGCCTAAGGCTTGTCAGGATGAAGCTTTAGTTGACTGATAATCAAACACAGGTTGAGCCTTTAATGCTCTCCTTCCCACAACAGCTATGCTAACTTCAGTTAGTTCTCACCAAAGATGGCAATAACAGATTTTGCTCCCAACTGGTAGATTAACCTTTTAATTTATATTGACAGAGAGGGTCTCTGTCTCTGAGATCTTTATTTTTTTTAGATTTAGTGATACAGCACAGTAACAGGGCCTTCTGGCCCAACAAGCCCCCACTAACTAATTACACCTATGGGACCATTTAACCTACTAACCCGTACGGCCTTGGGAGGAAACAGCGGCATCTGGAGGAAACCCACGTGGTCATGGGAGAACGTACAATCTCCATCCAGACAGAGAGCGTACAACCTCCTTCCAGACAGAGACAGGAAATGAACCCGGGTCACTGCCCTAATCTTTGATACATTGATCAATTAGAAAAAGTTCCTGAATCAGATTTCATATCATTAGCACAAGTCATGAAATTTGTTGTTTTGCAGCTGCAGTACATTGCAATACATAATCTGGCAATAACATTGCAATAACTATAAATTATTATAAGAAATATTTTAAAAACATTATATTAAATTGAATACGTAGTCCAACAAAAGAGCAAAAGCAGTAGAGCATGTGGGTTAATTGTCTATTCAGAAATCAGAATAACAGTGCTATTGGCTGTTAGACATCCTCGTACAGCCCTTCTATGAGGTTACAATTTAATTTGATTTTCAAGTGGTTATGGAGACTTTGCATGATACAATAGGTTAGCTTCGATTTATTTGTCATCTGTCCATCAAAACATAGTGAAATGCATTGCTTTGCATCAAATCAAGTAGACAAGGGTTGTGCTGAGCCTCTGGCGCCATGATAGCATGTTCGCAGCTCACTAACCCTAAGTACATCTTTGGAATGTGGGAGGAAACCAGACCTCCTGGTGGAAACACATGCGCAGTCAAAGGGAAAACACACCAGCTCCTTGCTGACAGCAACAAGAATCGAACCACAGTACGACAGCTGGTACTGTTCTGCATTGTGACACTACTGAGTCACCGAGATATATATATATAAATCCAAATTAGGGTCTCCAAATGGTATTATCTACGTTCCCTACCCCACCATCGACAGCATCTATGTTTCCCACCCCACCATTGACAGCATCTACATCCCTCCCATCGACATCATCTACATTCCCCCTCCATCATCGACGGTATCTACATTCCCCCTACACCATCGACGGTATCTACGTTCCCCCTCCACCATCGACAGTATCTACATACACCATCGACAGTATCTACATGCCCTCATCGACAGTATCTAAGTTCCCCCTCCACCATCGACAGTATCTACATCTCCCCATCGACAGTATCTGTGTTCCCCTCCACCATCGACAGTATCTACATGCCCCCATCGACAGTATCTACATGCCCCCCAACGACAGTATCTGCATTACCCCAGCACCATCGACAGTATCTACATGCCCCTCATTTACAGTATGTACGTTCCCCTTCCACCATCGACAGTAACTATGTTCCCCCTCCACCATCGACAGTATCTACATCCCCACCATTGACAGTATCTACATCCCCCGCATTGACAGTATCTATGCTCCCCATATCGACAGTATCTACAACCCCCCATCGACAGTATCTACATCCACCCATCGACAGTATCTACATCCCCCCATGGACAGTATCTACATCCACCCCATCGACAGTATCTACATCCCGATCGACAGTATCTATTTTCCCCCTCCACAATCGACAGTATCTATATCCCCCCCCATGGACAGTATCTACATCCCCTCATCGACAGTATCTACATCCCCATCGACAGTATCTATAGTCCCCCTCCACCATCGACAGTATCTACAGGCCCCCCTTTGACAATATCTACATTCCCCCCATCGACAATAACTGCATTACCCCTCCACCATCGACAGTATCTACATCTCCCCATCGACAGTATCTACATCCCCCCCATTGACAGTGTCTATGCTCCCCCATCGAGTATCTACATCCCCCTCATCGACTGTATCTACATCCCCTCCGTCGACAGTATCTATGTTCCCCCTCCACCATCGATAGTATCTACATCGCCCCATCGACAGTATCTACATTCCCCATGGACAGTATCTACATCCCACCCATTGACTGTATCTATGTTCCCCCTCCACCATCGACATTATCTACATCTCCACCATCGACAGTAAATACATCCCTCCATTGACAGTATCTACATCCCCCCATCAACAGTTTCTATGTTCCCCCACCACCATCGACAGCATCTATGTTCCCCACCCCACCATTGACTGCATCTACATCCCCATCGACAGCATCTATGTTCCCCCTCCACCATCGACAGTATCTACGATCCCACTCCACCATCGACAGTACCTACAACCCCCATCGACAGTATCTAAATCCCCCCATCGACATCATCTAAATCCCCCCATTGACAGTATCTATGTTACCCCTCCACCATTGACATTATCTACATCCCCCCCATCGACAGTATCTACGTTCCCCCTCCACCATCGACAGTATCTACATACCCCCATCGACAGTACCTACATCCTCCACATCGACAGTATGTACGTTACCCCTCCACTATCGACAGTATCTGTTCCCCATCCACCATCGACAGTATCTGCATCCCTCCATCGACTGCAGCTATGTTCCCCACACCACCCTTGACAGCATCTACATTCCCCCTATCGACAGTATCTATGTTCCCCCTCCACCATCAACAGTATCTACGTTCCCCCTCCACCATCAACAGTACCTACACACCCGCATAGACAGTACCTACATCCCCCCATCAACATCATCTAAATCTCCCCATTGACAGTATCTATGTTTCCCCCATCGACAGTATCTACATTCCCCCATCGACATTATCTAGGTTCCCCCACCACCATCGACAGTATCTACATCCCCCCATCGACAGTATCTATTTTCCCCCACCACCATCGACAGCATCTATGTTCCCCACCCCACCATTGACTGCATCTACATCCCCATCGACAGCATCTATGTTCCCCCTCCACCATCGACAGTATCTACGATCCCCCTCCACCATCAACAGTACCTACACACCCGCATCAACATAATCTAAATCTCCCCATTGACAGTATCTATGTTTCCCCCATCGACAGTATCTACATCCCCCCATCGACAGTATCTACATGCCCCCCAACGAAAGTATCTGCATTACCCCTCCACCATTGACAGTATCTACATGCCCCTCATTGACAGTATGTACGTTCCCCTTCAACCATCGACAGTAACTAAGTTCCCCCTCCACCATCGACAGTATCTACATCCCCACCATTGACAGTATCTATGCTCCCCCCATCGACAGTATCTACAACCCCTTCATCGACAGTATCTATGTTCCCCCTCCACCATCGACAGTATCTACATCCCCTCCATCGACAGTATCTATGTTCCCCCTCCTCCATCGACAGAATCAACATCCTCCCCATCGATAGTATCTACATCCTCCCCATCGACAGTATCTATGTTCCCCCACCACCATCGACAGTATCTACATGCCCCCCAATGACAGTATTTGCATTACCCCTCCACCATCGACAGTATCTACATGCCCCTCATTGACAGTATGTACGTTCCCCTTCCACCATCGACAGTAACTAAGTTCCCCTTCCACCATCGACAGTATCTATGTTCCCCCACCACCATCGACAGCATCTATGTTCCCCACCCCACCATTGACTGCATCTACATCCCCATCAACAGCATCTATGTTCCCCCTCCACCATCGACAGTATCTACATCCCCACCATTGACAGTATCTATGCTCCCCCCATCGACAGTATCTACAACCCCTTCATCGACAGTATCTATGTTCCCCCTCCACCATCGACAGTATCTACATCCGCTCCATCGACAGTATCTATGTTCCCCCTCCTCCATCGACAGAATCTACTTCTGGGGGGCATCGACAGTATCCACATTCCCCCATCGACAGTATCTATGTTCCCCCACCACCATCGACAGCATCTATGTTCCCCACCCCACCATTGACTGCATCTACATCCCCATCGACAGCATCTATGTTCCCCCTCCAACATCGACAGTATCTACGATCCCCCTCCACCATCAACAGTACCTACACACCCGCATCGACAGTACCTACATCCCCCCATCAACATCATCTAAATCTCCCCATTGACAGTATCTATGTTTCCCCCATCGACAGTATCTACATCCCCCCATCGACAGTATCTAGGTTCCCCCACCACCATCGACAGTATCTGCATCCCCCCATCGACAGTATCTACGTGCCCCCCAACGACAGTATCTGCATTACCCCTCCACCATCGACAGTAACTACATGCCCCTCATTGACAGTATGTACGTTCCCCTTCCACCATCGACAGTAACTATGTTCCCCCTCCACCATCGACAGTATCTACATCCCCACCATTGACAGTATCTATGCTCCCCCCATCGACAGTATCTACATGCCCCCCAACGACAGTATCTGCATTACCCCTCCACCATCGACAGTATCTACATGCCCCTCATTGACAGTATGTACGTTCCCCTTCCACCATCGACAGTAACTATGTTCCCCCTCCACCATCGACAGTATCTACATCCCCACCATTGACAGTATCTATGCTCCCCCCATCGACAGTATCTACAACCCCTTCATCGACAGTATCTATGTTCCCCCTCCTCCATCGACAGAATCTACATTACCTCATCGACAGTACCTATGTTCCCCATCCCCCATCGACAGTATCTACACCCCCCCCATCGACAGTATCTACATCCCCCCATCGACAGTATCTACATCCCCCCATCGACATTATCTACATCCCCCCATCGACAGTATCTACGTTCCCCCTCCACCATCGACAGTATCTACGTTCCCCCTCCACCATCGACAGTATCTACATGCCCCCCATCGACAGTATCCACATCCCCCCATCGACAGTATCTGTGTTCCCCCCTCCACCATCGACAGTATCTACATGCCCCCATCGACAGTATCTACATGCCCCCCATCGACAGTATCTGCATTACCCCTCCACCATCGACAGTATCTACATGCCCCTCATTTACAGTATGTACGTTCCCCTTCCACCATCGACAGTAACTATGTTCCCCCTCCCCCATCGACAGTATCTACATCCCCACCATTGACAGTATCTACATCCCCCCCATTGACAGTATCTATGCTCCCCCCATCGACAGCATCTACATACCCCCATCGACAGTATCTACGTTCCCCCTCCTCCATCGACAGAATCTACATCCCCCCCATCGATAGTATCTACATCCTCCCCATCGACAGTATCTATGTTCTCCCTCCACCATCGACAGTATCTACATTACCTCATCGACAGTACCTATGTTCCCCATCCCCCATCGACAGTATCTACACCCCCCCCATCGACAGTATCTACATCCCCCCATCGACAGTATCTACATCCCCCCATCGACATTATCTACATCCCCCCATCGACAGTATCTACGTTCCCCCGCCACTATCGACAGTATCTAAGTTCCCCCTCCACCATCGACAGTATCTACATGCCCCCCATCGACAGTATCCACATCCCCCCATCGACAGTATCTGTGTTCCCCCCTCCACCATCGACAGTATCTACATGCCCCCATCGACAGTATCTACATGCCCCCCATCGACAGTATCTGCATTACCCCTCCACCATCGACAGTATCTACATGCCCCTCATTTACAGTATGTACGTTCCCCTTCCACCATCGACAGTAACTATGTTCCCCCTCCACCATCGACAGTATCTATGTTCCCCCACCATTGACAGTATCTACATCCCCCCCATTGACAGTATCTATGCTCCCCCCATCGACAGCATCTACATACCCCCATCGACAGTATCTACGTTCCCCCTCCACCATCGACAGTATCTACATGCCCCCATCGACAGTATCTACATGCCCCCCATCGACAGTATCTACATCCCCCCATCGACAGTATCTGTTTTCCCCCTCCACCATCGACAGTATCTACAGGCCCCCATCGACAGTATCTACATGCCCCACAACGACAGTATCTGCATTACCCCTCCACCATCGACAGTATCTACATGCCCCTTATTGACAGTATGTACGTTCCCCTTCCACCATCGACAGTATCTATGTTCCCCCTCCACCATCGACAGTATCTACATTACCTCATCGACAGTACCTATGTTCCCCATCCCCCATTGACAGTATCTACACCCCCCCCCCATCGACAGTATCTACATCCCCCCATCGACAGTATCTACATCCCCCCATGGACAGTACCTATGTTCCCCATCCCCCATCGACAGTATCTACATCCCCCCATTGACAGTATCTACATTCCCCCATCGACAGTATCTGTGTTCCCCCTCCACCATCGACAGTATCTACATGCCCCCATCGACAGTATCTACATGCCCCCCATCGACAGTATCTGCATTACCCCTCCACCATCGACAGTATCTACATGCCCCTCATTTACAGTATGTACGTTCTCATTCCACCATCGACAGTAACTATGTTCCCCCTCCCCCATCGACAGTATCTACATCCCCACCATTGACAGTATCTACATCCCCACCATTGACAGTGTCTACATCCCCCCCATTGACAGTATCTACGTTCCCTCTCCACCATCGACAGTATCTACATGCCCCCATCGACAGTATCTATGTTCCCCCACCACCATCGACAGCATCTATGTTCCCCACCACACCATTGACTGCATCTACATCCCCATCGACAGCATCTATGTTCCCCCTCCACCATCGACAGTATCTACGATCCCCCTCCACCATCAACAGTACCTACACACCCGCATCGACAGTACCTACATCCCCCCATCAACATCATCTAAACCTCCCCATTGACAGTATCTATGTTTCCCCCATCGACAGTATCTACATCCCCCCATCGACAGTATCTAGGTTCCCCCACCACCATCGACAGTATCTGCATCCCCCCATCGACAGTATCTACGTGCCCCCCAACGACAGTATCTGCATTACCCCTCCACCATCGACAGTAACTACATGCCCCTCATTGACAGTATGTACGTTCCCCTTCCACCATCGACAGTAACTAAGTTCCCCTTCCACCATCGACAGTATCTATGTTCCCCCACCACCATCGACAGCATCTATGTTCCCCACCCCACCATTGACTGCATCTACATCCCCATCAACAGCATCTATGTTCCCCCTCCACCATCGACAGTATCTACGATCCCCCTCCACCATCAACAGTACCTACACACCCGCATCGACAGTACCTACATCCCCCCATCAACATCATCTAAACCTCCCCATTGACAGTATCTATGTTTCCCCCATCGACAGTATCTACATCCCCCCATCGACAGTATCTAGGTTCCCCCACCACCATCGACAGTATCTGCATCCCCCATCGACAGTATCTACATGCCCCCCAACGACAGTATCTGCATTACCCCTCCACCATCGACAGTATCTACATGCCCCTCATTTACAGTATGTACGTTCCCCTTCCACCATCGACAGTATCTATGTTCCCCCTCCACCATCGACAGTATCTACATCCCCTCCATTGACAGTATCTATGTTCCCCCTCCTCCATCGACAGAATCTACATCCCCCCCATCGACAGTATCTACATTCCCCCATCGACAGTATCTATGTTCCCCCACCACCATCGACAGCATCTATGTTCCCCCTCCAACATCGACAGTATCTACGATCCCCCTCCATCATCAACAGTACCTACACACCCGTATCGACAGTACCTACATCCCCCCATCAACATCATCTAAATCTCCCCATTGACAGTATCTATGATTCCCCCATCGACAGTATCTACATCCCCCCATTGACAGTATCTAGGTTCCCCCACCACCATCGACAGTATCTGCATCCCCCCATCGACAGTATCTACGTGCCCCCCAATGACAGTATTTGCATTACCCCTTCACCATCGACAGTATCTACATGCCCCTCATTGACAGTATGTACGTTCCCCCTCCACCATCGACAATATCTACGTCCCCACCATTGACAGTATCTACATCCCCCCCATTGACAATATCTATGCTGCCCCCATCGACAGTATCTACATCCCCCCATCGACAGTATCTAGGTTCCCCCACCACCATCGACAGTATCTGCATCCCCCCCATCGACAGTATCTACGTGCCCACCAACGACAGTATCTGCATTACCCCTCCACCATCGACAGTATCTACATGCCCCTCATTGACAGTATGTACGTTCCCCTTCCACCATCGACAGTAACTATGTTCCCCCTCCACCATCGACAGTATCTACATCCCCACCATTGACAGTATCTATGCTCCCCCCATCGACAGTATCTACAACCCCTTCATCGACAGTATCTATGTTCCCCCTCCTCCATCGACAGAATCTACATCCCCCCCATCGATAGTATCTACATCCTCCCCATCGACAGTATCTATGTTCCCCCTCCACCATCGACAGTATCTACATTACCTCATCGACAGTACCTATGTTCCCCATCCCCCATCGACAGTATCTACACACCCCCATCGACAGTATCTACATCCCCCCATCGACAGTATCTACATCCCCCCATCGACATTATCTACATCCCCCCATCGACAGTATCTACGTTCCCCCTCCACCATCGACAGTATCTACGTTCCCCCTCCACCATCGACAGTATCTACATGCCCCCCATCGACAGTATCCACATTCCCCCATCGACAGTATCTGTGTTCCCCCTCCACCATCGACAGTATCTACATGCCCCCATCGACAGTATCTACATGCCCCCAATCGACAGTATCTGCATTACCCCTCCACCATCGACAGTATCTACATGCCCCTCATTTACAGTATGTACGTTCCCCTTCCACCATCGACAGTAACTATGTTCCCCCTCCCCCATCGACAGTATCTACATCCCCACCATTGACAGTATCTACATCCCCCCCATTGACAGTATCTATGCTCCCCCCATCGACAGCATCTACATACCCCCATCGACAGTATCTACGTTCCCCCTCCACCATCGACAGTATCTACATGCCCCCATCGACAGTATCTACATGCCCCCCATCGACAGTATCTACATCCCCCCATCGACAGTATCTGTGTTCCCCCTCCACCATCGACAGTATCTACAGGCCTCCATCGACAGTATCTACATGCCCCACAACGACAGTATCTGCATTACCCCTCCACCATCGACAGTATCTACATGCCCCTTATTGACAGTATGTACGTTCCCCTTCCACCATCGACAGTATCTACATCCCCACCATTGACAGTATCTACAACCCCCCATTGACAGTATCTATGCTCCCCCCATCGACAGCATCTACATCCCCCCATCGACAGTATCTACGTTCCCCCTCCAACATCGACAGTATATACATCCCCCCATCGAATGTATCTACGTTCCCCCTCCACCATCGACAGAATCTACATCCCCCCTTCGACAATATCTACATCCCCCCCATCGACAGTATCGATGTTCCCCCTCCTCCATCGACAGTATATATGTTCCCCCTCAAACATCGACAGTATCTACATGCTCCCCATTGACAGTATGTACGTTCCCCCTCCACCATCGACAGTATCAACATCCCCCCATCGACAGTATCTACATCCCCCCATCGACCGTATCTATGTTCCCCCTCCACCATTGACAGTATCAACATCCCCTCCATCGACAGTACCTATGTTCCCCCTCAACCATAGACAGTATCTATGTTCCCCCCCCAGCATCGACCGTATCTACATCCCCCCTTCGACAGTATCTACGTTCCCCCACCACCATCAACAGTATCTACATCCCCCCCATCAACAGTATCTATGTTCCCCCTCCACCATCAACAGTATCTATGATTCCCCCCAACCATCGACCGTATCTACATCGCCCCATCAACAGTATCTATGTTCCCTCTCCACCATCGACAGCATCTACATTCCCCCATCGACAGTATCTACATCGCCCACATCGCCAGTATCTATGTTCCCACTATCGACAGTATCTACATCCCACAATCGACAGTATCTACATCTCCCCCATCGACAGTATCTACATCCCCTCCTTCGACAGTATCTATGTTCCCCCTCCACCATCGACAGTATCTACATCCACCCATCGACAGTATCTACATCCACCCATTGACAGTATCTACATCCCCACCATCGACAGTATCTACATACCCGCCATCGACAGTATCTACATCCCCCCCATCGACAGTATCTACATCCCCCCATCAACAGTATCTACATCCACCCATCGACAGTATCTACATCCCCACCATCGACAGTATCAATGTTCCCTCTCCACCATCGACAGTATCTACATCCCCACCATCGACAGTATCTGCATTCCCCCCATTGACAGAATATATGCTCCCACCATCGACAGTATCTACACCCCCATTGACAGAATATATGCTCCCACCATCGACAGTATCAATGTTCCCTCTCCACCATCGACAGTATCTACACCCCCCCCATCGACAGTATCTACATCCCCCCATCGACAGTATCTACATCCCCCCATCGACAGTATCTGCATTCCCCCCATTGACAGAATATATGCTCCCACCATCGACAGTATCTACACCCCCATTGACAGCACCTATGTTCCCACTCCAACATAGACAGTATCTATGTTACCCCCCAACCATCGACCATATCTACATTCCCCCATCGACAGTATCTACATCGCCCACATCGCCAGAATCTATGTTCCCCCTCCCCCATCGACAGTATCTACATCCCCACTATTGACAGTATCTATGCTCCCCCCATCGACAGTATCTACAACCCCTTCATCGACAGTATCTATGTTCCCCCTCCACCATCGACAGAATCTACTTCCCCCCCATCGACAGTATCCACATTCCCCCATCGACAGTATCTATGTTCCCCCACCACCATCGACAGCATCTATGTTCCCCCTCCAACATCGACAGTATCTACGATCCCCCTCCACCATCAACAGTACCTACACACCCGCATCGACAGTACCTACATCCCCCCATCAACATCATCTAAATCTCCCCATTGACAGTATCTATGTTTCCCCCATCGACAGTATCTACATCCCCCCATCGACAGTATCTAGGTTCCCCCACCACCATCGACAGTATCTGCATCCCCCCATCGACAGTATCTACGTGCCCCCCAACGACAGTATCTGCATTACCCCTCCACCATCGACAGTATCTACATGCCCCTCATTGACAGTATGTACGTTCCCCTTCCACCATCGACAGTAACTATGTTCCCCCTCCACCATCGACAGTATCTACATCCCCACCATTGACAGTATCTATGCTCCCCCCATCGACAGTATCTACAACCCCTTCATCGACAGTATCTATGTTCCCCCTCCTCCATCGACAGAATCTACATTACCTCATCGACAGTACCTATGTTCCCCATCCCCCATCGACAGTATCTACACCCCCCCCATCGACAGTATCTACATCCCCCCATCGACAGTATCTACATCCCCCCATCGACATTATCTACATCCCCCCATCGACAGTATCTACGTTCCCCCTCCACCATCGACAGTATCTACGTTCCCCCTCCACCATCGACAGTATCTACATGCCCCTCATTTACAGTATGTACGTTCCCCTTCCACCATCGACAGTAACTATGTTCCCCCTCCCCCATCGACAGTATCTACATCCCCACCATTGACAGTATCTACATCCCCCCCATTGACAGTATCTATGCTCCCCCCATCGACAGCATCTACATACCCCCATCGACAGTATCTACGTTCCCCCTCCTCCATCGACAGAATCTACATCCCCCCCATCGATAGTATCTACATCCTCCCCATCGACAGTATCTATGTTCTCCCTCCACCATCGACAGTATCTACATTACCTCATCGACAGTACCTATGTTCCCCATCCCCCATCGACAGTATCTACACCCCCCCCATCGACAGTATCTACATCCCCCCATCGACAGTATCTACATCCCCCCATCGACATTATCTACATCCCCCCATCGACAGTATCTACGTTCCCCCTCCACCATCGACAGTATCTAAGTTCCCCCTCCACCATCGACAGTATCTACATGCCCCCCATCGACAGTATCCACATCCTCCCATCGACAGTATCTGTGTTCCCCCCTCCACCATCGACAGTAACTACATGCCCCCATCGACAGTATCTACATGCCCCCCATCGACAGTATCTGCATTACCCCTCCACCATCGACAGTATCTACATGCCCCTCATTTACAGTATGTACGTTCCCCTTCCACCATCGACAGTAACTATGTTCCCCCTCCCCCATCGACAGTATCTACATCCCCACCATTGACAGTATCTACATCCCCCCCATTGACAGTATCTATGCTCCCCCCATCGACAGCATCTACATACCCCCATCGACAGTATCTACGTTCCCCCTCCACCATCGACAGTATCTACATGCCCCCATCGACAGTATCTACATGCCCCCCATCGACAGTATCTACATCCCCCCATCGACAGTATCTGTGTTCCCCCTCCACCATCGACAGTATCTACAGGCCCCCATCGACAGTATCTACATGCCCCACAACGACAGTATCTGCATTACCCCTCCACCATCGACAGTATCTACATGCCCCTTATTGACAGTATGTACGTTCCCCTTCCACCATCGACAGTATCTATGTTCCCCCTCCACCATCGACAGTATCTACATTACCTCATCGACAGTACCTATGTTCCCCATCCCCCATTGACAGTATCTACACCCCCCCCCATCGACAGTATCTACATCCCCCCATCGACAGTATCTACATCCCCCCATGGACAGTACCTATGTTCCCCATCCCCCATCGACAGTATCTACATCCCCCCATTGACAGTATCTACATTCCCCCATCGACAGTATCTGTGTTCCCCCTCCACCATCGACAGTATCTCGATGCCCCCATCGACAGTATCTACATGCCCCCCATCGACAGTATCTGCATTACCCCTCCACCATCGACAGTATCTACATGCCCCTCATTTACAGTATGTAAGTTCTCATTCCACCATCGACAATAACTATGTTCCCCCTCCCCCATCGACAGTATCTACATCCCCACCATTGACAGTATCTACATCCCCACCATTGACAGTGTCTACATCCCCCCCATTGACAGTATCTACGTTCCCTCTCCACCATCGACAGTATCTACATGCCCCCATCGACAGTATCTATGTTCCCCCACCACCATCGACAGCATCTATGTTCCCCACCACACCATTGACTGCATCTACATCCCCATCGACAGCATCTATGTTCCCCCTCCACCATCGACAGTATCTACGATCCCCCTCCACCATCAACAGTACCTACACACCCGCATCGACAGTACCTACATCCCCCCATCAACATCATCTAAACCTCCCCATTGACAGTATCTATGTTTCCCCCATCGACAGTATCTACATCCCCCCATCGACAGTATCTAGGTTCCCCCACCACCATCGACAGTATCTGCATCCCCCCATCGACAGTATCTACATGCCCCCCAACGACAGTATCTGCATTACCCCTCCACCATCGACAGTAACTACATGCCCCTCATTGACAGTATGTACGTTCCCCTTCCACCATCGACAGTAACTAAGTTCCCCTTCCACCATCGACAGTATCTATGTTCCCCCACCACCATCGACAGCATCTATGTTCCCCACCCCACCATTGACTGCATCTACATCCCCATCAACAGCATCTATGTTCCCCCTCCACCATCGACAGTATCTACGATCCCCCTCCACCATCAACAGTACCTACACACCCGCATCGACAGTACCTACATCCCCCCATCAACATCATCTAAACCTCCCCATTGACAGTATCTATGTTTCCCCCATCGACAGTATCTACATCCCCCCATCGACAGTATCTAGGTTCCCCCACCACCATCGACAGTATCTGCATCCCCCATCGACAGTATCTACATGCCCCCCAACGACAGTATCTGTGTTCCCCCCTCCACCATCGACAGTATCTACATGCCCCCCATCGACAGTATCTGCATTACCCCTCCACCATCGACAGTATCTACATGCCCCTCATTTACAGTATGTACGTTCCCCTTCCACCATCGACAGTAACTATGTTCCCCCTCCCCCATCGACAGTATCTACATCCCCACCATTGACAGTATCTACATCCCCCCCATTGACAGTATCTATGCTCCCCCCATCGACAGCATCTACATACCCCCATCGACAGTATCTACGTTCCCCCTCCTCCATCGACAGAATCTACATCCCCCCCATCGATAGTATCTACATCCTCCCCATCGACAGTATCTATGTTCTCCCTCCACCATCGACAGTATCTACATTACCTCATCGACAGTACCTATGTTCCCCATCCCCCATCGACAGTATCTACACCCCCCCCATCGACAGTATCTACATCCCCCCATCGACAGTATCTACATCCCCCCATCGACATTATCTACATCCCCCCATCGACAGTATCTACGTTCCCCCTCCACCATCGACAGTATCTAAGTTCCCCCTCCACCATCGACAGTATCTACATGCCCCCCATCGACAGTATCCACATCCTCCCATCGACAGTATCTGTGTTCCCCCCTCCACCATCGACAGTAACTACATGCCCCCATCGACAGTATCTACATGCCCCCCATCGACAGTATCTGCATTACCCCTCCACCATCGACAGTATCTACATGCCCCTCATTTACAGTATGTACGTTCCCCTTCCACCATCGACAGTAACTATGTTCCCCCTCCCCCATCGACAGTATCTACATCCCCACCATTGACAGTATCTACATCCCCCCCATTGACAGTATCTATGCTCCCCCCATCGACAGCATCTACATACCCCCATCGACAGTATCTACGTTCCCCCTCCACCATCGACAGTATCTACATGCCCCCATCGACAGTATCTACATGCCCCCCATCGACAGTATCTACATCCCCCCATCGACAGTATCTGTGTTCCCCCTCCACCATCGACAGTATCTACAGGCCCCCATCGACAGTATCTACATGCCCCACAACGACAGTATCTGCATTACCCCTCCACCATCGACAGTATCTACATGCCCCTTATTGACAGTATGTACGTTCCCCTTCCACCATCGACAGTATCTATGTTCCCCCTCCACCATCGACAGTATCTACATTACCTCATCGACAGTACCTATGTTCCCCATCCCCCATTGACAGTATCTACACCCCCCCCCATCGACAGTATCTACATCCCCCCATCGACAGTATCTACATCCCCCCATGGACAGTACCTATGTTCCCCATCCCCCATCGACAGTATCTACATCCCCCCATTGACAGTATCTACATTCCCCCATCGACAGTATCTGTGTTCCCCCTCCACCATCGACAGTATCTGCATGCCCCCATCGACAGTATCTACATGCCCCCCATCGACAGTATCTGCATTACCCCTCCACCATCGACAGTATCTACATGCCCCTCATTTACAGTATGTACGTTCTCATTCCACCATCGACAATAACTATGTTCCCCCTCCCCCATCGACAGTATCTACATCCCCACCATTGACAGTATCTACATCCCCACCATTGACAGTGTCTACATCCCCCCCATTGACAGTATCTACGTTCCCTCTCCACCATCGACAGTATCTACATGCCCCCATCGACAGTATCTATGTTCCCCCACCACCATCGACAGCATCTATGTTCCCCACCACACAATTGACTGCATCTACATCCCCATCGACAGCATCTATGTTCCCCCTCCACCATCGACAGTATCTACGATCCCCCTCCACCATCAACAGTACCTACACACCCGCATCGACAGTACCTACATCCCCCCATCAACATCATCTAAACCTCCCCATTGACAGTATCTATGTTTCCCCCATCGACAGTATCTACATCCCCCCATCGACAGTATCTAGGTTCCCCCACCACCATCGACAGTATCTGCATCCCCCCATCGACAGTATCTACATGCCCCCCAACGACAGTATCTGCATTACCCCTCCACCATCGACAGTAACTACATGCCCCTCATTGACAGTATGTACGTTCCCCTTCCACCATCGACAGTAACTAAGTTCCCCTTCCACCATCGACAGTATCTATGTTCCCCCACCACCATCGACAGCATCTATGTTCCCCACCCCACCATTGACTGCATCTACATCCCCATCAACAGCATCTATGTTCCCCCTCCACCATCGACAGTATCTACGATCCCCCTCCACCATCAACAGTACCTACACACCCGCATCGACAGTACCTACATCCCCCCATCAACATCATCTAAACCTCCCCATTGACAGTATCTATGTTTCCCCCATCGACAGTATCTACATCCCCCCATCGACAGTATCTAGGTTCCCCCACCACCATCGACAGTATCTGCATCCCCCATCGACAGTATCTACATGCCCCCCAACGACAGTATCTGCATTACCCCTCCACCATCGACAGTATCTACATGCCCCTCATTTACAGTATGTACGTTCCCCTTCCACCATCGACAGTAACTAAGTTCCCCCTCCACCATCGACAGTATCTACATCCCCACCATTGACAGTATCTATGCTCCCCCCATCGACAGTATCTACAACCCCTTCATCGACAGTATCTATGTTCCCCCTCCACCATCGACAGTATCTACATCCCCTCCATTGACAGTATCTATGTTCCCCCTCCTCCATCGACAGAATCTACATCCCCCCCATCGACAGTATCTACATTCCCCCATCGACAGTATCTATGTTCCCCCACCACCATCGACAGCATCTATGTTCCCCCTCCAACATCGACAGTATCTACGATCCCCCTCCATCATCAACAGTACCTACACACCCGTATCGACAGTACCTACATCCCCCCATCAACATCATCTAAATCTCCCCATTGACAGTATCTATGATTCCCCCATCGACAGTATCTACATCCCCCCATTGACAGTATCTAGGTTCCCCCACCACCATCGACAGTATCTGCATCCCCCCATCGACAGTATCTACGTGCCCCCCAATGACAGTATTTGCATTACCCCTTCACCATCGACAGTATCTACATGCCCCTCATTGACAGTATGTACGTTCCCCCTCCACCATCGACAATATCTACGTCCCCACCATTGACAGTATCTACATCCCCCCCATTGACAATATCTATGCTGCCCCCATCGACAGTATCTACATCCCCCCATCGACAGTATCTAGGTTCCCCCACCACCATCGACAGTATCTGCATCCCCCCCATCGACAGTATCTACGTGCCCACCAACGACAGTATCTGCATTACCCCTCCACCATCGACAGTATCTACATGCCCCTCATTGACAGTATGTACGTTCCCCTTCCACCATCGACAGTAACTATGTTCCCCCTCCACCATCGACAGTATCTACATCCCCACCATTGACAGTATCTATGCTCCCCCCATCGACAGTATCTACAACCCCTTCATCGACAGTATCTATGTTCCCCCTCCTCCATCGACAGAATCTACATCCCCCCCATCGATAGTATCTACATCCTCCCCATCGACAGTATCTATGTTCCCCCTCCACCATCGACAGTATCTACATTACCTCATCGACAGTACCTATGTTCCCCATCCCCCATCGACAGTATCTACACACCCCCATCGACAGTATCTACATCCCCCCATCGACAGTATCTACATCCCCCCATCGACATTATCTACATCCCCCCATCGACAGTATCTACGTTCCCCCTCCACCATCGACAGTATCTAAGTTCCCCCTCCACCATCGACAGTATCTACATGCCCCCCATCGACAGTATCCACATCCTCCCATCGACAGTATCTGTGTTCCCCCCTCCACCATCGACAGTAACTACATGCCCCCATCGACAGTATCTACATGCCCCCCATCGACAGTATCTGCATTACCCCTCCACCATCGACAGTATCTACATGCCCCTCATTTACAGTATGTACGTTCCCCTTCCACCATCGACAGTAACTATGTTCCCCCTCCCCCATCGACAGTATCTACATCCCCACCATTGACAGTATCTACATCCCCCCCATTGACAGTATCTATGCTCCCCCCATCGACAGCATCTACATACCCCCATCGACAGTATCTACGTTCCCCCTCCACCATCGACAGTATCTACATGCCCCCATCGACAGTATCTACATGCCCCCCATCGACAGTATCTACATCCCCCCATCGACAGTATCTGTGTTCCCCCTCCACCATCGACAGTATCTACAGGCCCCCATCGACAGTATCTACATGCCCCACAACGACAGTATCTGCATTACCCCTCCACCATCGACAGTATCTACATGCCCCTTATTGACAGTATGTACGTTCCCCTTCCACCATCGACAGTATCTATGTTCCCCCTCCACCATCGACAGTATCTACATTACCTCATCGACAGTACCTATGTTCCCCATCCCCCATTGACAGTATCTACACCCCCCCCCATCGACAGTATCTACATCCCCCCATCGACAGTATCTACATCCCCCCATGGACAGTACCTATGTTCCCCATCCCCCATCGACAGTATCTACATCCCCCCATTGACAGTATCTACATTCCCCCATCGACAGTATCTGTGTTCCCCCTCCACCATCGACAGTATCTGCATGCCCCCATCGACAGTATCTACATGCCCCCCATCGACAGTATCTGCATTACCCCTCCACCATCGACAGTATCTACATGCCCCTCATTTACAGTATGTACGTTCTCATTCCACCATCGACAATAACTATGTTCCCCCTCCCCCATCGACAGTATCTACATCCCCACCATTGACAGTATCTACATCCCCACCATCGACAGTAACTACATGCCCCTCATTGACAGTATGTACGTTCCCCTTCCACCATCGACAGTAACTAAGTTCCCCTTCCACCATCGACAGTATCTATGTTCCCCCACCACCATCGACAGCATCTATGTTCCCCACCCCACCATTGACTGCATCTACATCCCCATCAACAGCATCTATGTTCCCCCTCCACCATCGACAGTATCTACGATCCCCCTCCACCATCAACAGTACCTACACACCCGCATCGACAGTACCTACATCCCCCCATCAACATCATCTAAACCTCCCCATTGACAGTATCTATGTTTCCCCCATCGACAGTATCTACATCCCCCCATCAACAGTATCTAGGTTCCCCCACCACCATCGACAGTATCTGCATCCCTCCATCGACAGTATCTACATGCCCCCCAACGACAGTATCTGCATTACCCCTCCACCATCGACAGTATCTACATGCCCCTCATTGACAGTATGTACGTTCCCCTTCCACCATCGACAGTAACTAAGTTCCCCCTCCACCATCGACAGTATCTACATCCCCACCATTGACAGTATCTATGCTCCCCCCATCGACAGTATCTACAACCCCTTCATCGACAGTATCTATGTTCCCCCTCCTCCATCGACAGAATCTACATTACCTCATCGACAGTACCTATGTTCCCCATCCCCCATCGACAGTATCTACACCCCCCCCATCGACAGTATCTACATCCCCCCATCGACAGTATCTACATCCCCCCATCGACAGTATCTGCATTCCCCCCATTGACAGAATATATGCTCCCACCATCGACAGTATCTACACCCCCATTGACAGCACCTATGTTCCCACTCCAACATAGACAGTATCTATGTTACCCCCCAACCATCGACCGTATCTACATTCCCCCATCGACAGTATCTACATCGCCCACATCGCCAGAATCTATGTTCCCCCTCCCCCATCGACAGTATCTACATCCCCACCATTGACAGTATCTATGCTCCCCCCATCGACAGTATCTACAACCCCTTCATCGACAGTATCTATGTTCCCCCTCCACCATCGACAGAATCTACTTCCCCCCCATCGACAGTATCCACATTCCCCCATCGACAGTATCTATGTTCCCCCACCACCATCGACAGCATCTATGTTCCCCCTCCAACATCGACAGTATCTACGATCCCCCTCCACCATCAACAGTACCTACACACCCGCATCGACAGTACCTACATCCCCCCATCAACATCATCTAAATCTCCCCATTGACAGTATCTATGTTTCCCCCATCGACAGTATCTACATCCCCCCATCGACAGTATCTAGGTTCCCCCACCACCATCGACAGTATCTGCATCCCCCCATCGACAGTATCTACGTGCCCCCCAACGACAGTATCTGCATTACCCCTCCACCATCGACAGTATCTACATGCCCCTCATTGACAGTATGTACGTTCCCCTTCCACCATCGACAGTAACTATGTTCCCCCTCCACCATCGACAGTATCTACATCCCCACCATTGACAGTATCTATGCTCCCCCCATCGACAGTATCTACAACCCCTTCATCGACAGTATCTATGTTCCCCCTCCTCCATCGACAGAATCTACATTACCTCATCGACAGTACCTATGTTCCCCATCCCCCATCGACAGTATCTACACCCCCCCCATCGACAGTATCTACATCCCCCCATCGACAGTATCTACATCCCCCCATCGACATTATCTACATCCCCCCATCGACAGTATCTACGTTCCCCCTCCACCATCGACAGTATCTACGTTCCCCCTCCACCATCGACAGTATCTACATGCCCCTCATCGACAGTATCCACATCCCCCCATCGACAGTATCTGTGTTCCCCCCTCCACCATCGACAGTATCTACATGCCCCCCATCGACAGTATCTGCATTACCCCTCCACCATCGACAGTATCTACATGCCCCTCATTTACAGTATGTACGTTCCCCTTCCACCATCGACAGTAACTATGTTCCCCCTCCCCCATCGACAGTATCTACATCCCCACCATTGACAGTATCTACATCCCCCCCATTGACAGTATCTATGCTCCCCCCATCGACAGCATCTACATACCCCCATCGACAGTATCTACGTTCCCCCTCCTCCATCGACAGAATCTACATCCCCCCCATCGATAGTATCTACATCCTCCCCATCGACAGTATCTATGTTCTCCCTCCACCATCGACAGTATCTACATTACCTCATCGACAGTACCTATGTTCCCCATCCCCCATCGACAGTATCTACACCCCCCCCATCGACAGTATCTACATCCCCCCATCGACAGTATCTACATCCCCCCATCGACATTATCTACATCCCCCCATCGACAGTATCTACGTTCCCCCTCCACCATCGACAGTATCTAAGTTCCCCCTCCACCATCGACAGTATCTACATGCCCCCCATCGACAGTATCCACATCCTCCCATCGACAGTATCTGTGTTCCCCCCTCCACCATCGACAGTAACTACATGCCCCCATCGACAGTATCTACATGCCCCCCATCGACAGTATCTGCATTACCCCTCCACCATCGACAGTATCTACATGCCCCTCATTTACAGTATGTACGTTCCCCTTCCACCATCGACAGTAACTATGTTCCCCCTCCCCCATCGACAGTATCTACATCCCCACCATTGACAGTATCTACATCCCCCCCATTGACAGTATCTATGCTCCCCCCATCGACAGCATCTACATACCCCCATCGACAGTATCTACGTTCCCCCTCCACCATCGACAGTATCTACATGCCCCCATCGACAGTATCTACATGCCCCCCATCGACAGTATCTACATCCCCCCATCGACAGTATCTGTGTTCCCCCTCCACCATCGACAGTATCTACAGGCCCCCATCGACAGTATCTACATGCCCCACAACGACAGTATCTGCATTACCCCTCCACCATCGACAGTATCTACATGCCCCTTATTGACAGTATGTACGTTCCCCTTCCACCATCGACAGTATCTATGTTCCCCCTCCACCATCGACAGTATCTACATTACCTCATCGACAGTACCTATGTTCCCCATCCCCCATTGACAGTATCTACACCCCCCCCCATCGACAGTATCTACATCCCCCCATCGACAGTATCTACATCCCCCCATGGACAGTACCTATGTTCCCCATCCCCCATCGACAGTATCTACATCCCCCCATTGACAGTATCTACATTCCCCCATCGACAGTATCTGTGTTCCCCCTCCACCATCGACAGTATCTGCATGCCCCCATCGACAGTATCTACATGCCCCCCATCGACAGTATCTGCATTACCCCTCCACCATCGACAGTATCTACATGCCCCTCATTTACAGTATGTACGTTCTCATTCCACCATCGACAATAACTATGTTCCCCCTCCCCCATCGACAGTATCTACATCTCCACCATTGACAGTATCTACATCCCCACCATTGACAGTGTCTACATCCCCCCCATTGACAGTATCTACGTTCCCTCTCCACCATCGACAGTATCTACATGCCCCCATCGACAGTATCTATGTTCCCCCACCACCATCGACAGCATCTATGTTCCCCACCACACCATTGACTGCATCTACATCCCCATCGACAGCATCTATGTTCCCCCTCCACCATCGACAGTATCTACGATCCCCCTCCACCATCAACAGTACCTACACACCCGCATCGACAGTACCTACATCCCCCCATCAACATCATCTAAACCTCCCCATTGACAGTATCTATGTTTCCCCCATCGACAGTATCTACATCCCCCCATCGACAGTATCTAGGTTCCCCCACCACCATCGACAGTATCTGCATCCCCCCATCGACAGTATCTACATGCCCCCCAACGACAGTATCTGCATTACCCCTCCACCATCGACAGTAACTACATGCCCCTCATTGACAGTATGTACGTTCCCCTTCCACCATCGACAGTAACTAAGTTCCCCTTCCACCATCGACAGTATCTATGTTCCCCCACCACCATCGACAGCATCTATGTTCCCCACCCCACCATTGACTGCATCTACATCCCCATCAACAGCATCTATGTTCCCCCTCCACCATCGACAGTATCTACGATCCCCCTCCACCATCAACAGTACCTACACACCCGCATCGACAGTACCTACATCCCCCCATCAACATCATCTAAACCTCCCCATTGACAGTATCTATGTTTCCCCCATCGACAGTATCTACATCCCCCCATCAACAGTATCTAGGTTCCCCCACCACCATCGACAGTATCTGCATCCCTCCATCGACAGTATCTACATGCCCCCCAACGACAGTATCTGCATTACCCCTCCACCATCGACAGTATCTACATGCCCCTCATTGACAGTATGTACGTTCCCCTTCCACCATCGACAGTAACTAAGTTCCCCCTCCACCATCGACAGTATCTACATCCCCACCATTGACAGTATCTATGCTCCCCCCATCGACAGTATCTACAACCCCTTCATCGACAGTATCTATGTTCCCCCTCCACCATCGACAGTATCTACATCCCCTCCATTGACAGTATCTATGTTCCCCCTCCTCCATCGACAGAATCTACATCCCCCCCATCGACAGTATCTACATTCCCCCATCGACAGTATCTATGTTCCCCCACCACCATCGACAGCATCTATGTTCCCCCTCCAACATCGACAGTATCTACGATCCCCCTCCATCATCAACAGAACCTACACACCCGTATCGACAGTACCTACATCCCCCCATCAACATCATCTAAATCTCCCCATTGACAGTATCTATGATTCCCCCATCGACAGTATCTACATCCCCCCATTGACAGTATCTAGGTTCCCCCACCACCATCGACAGTATCTGCATCCCCCATCGACAGTATCTACGTGCCCCCCAATGACAGTATTTGCATTACCCCTTCACCATCGACAGTATCTACATGCCCCTCATTGACAGTATGTACGTTCCCCTTCCACCATCGACAGTAACTAAGTTCCCCCTCCACCATCGACAATATCTACGTCCCCACCATTGACAGTATCTACATCCCCCCCATTGACAATATCTATGCTGCCCCCATCGACAGTATCTACATCCCCCCATCGACAGTATCTAGGTTCCCCCACCACCATCGACAGTATCTGCATCCCCCCCATCGACAGTATCTACGTGCCCACCAACGACAGTATCTGCATTACCCCTCCACCATCGACAGTATCTACATGCCCCTCATTGACAGTATGTACGTTCCCCTTCCACCATCGACAGTAACTATGTTCCCCCTCCACCATCGACAGTATCTACATCCCCACCATTGACAGTATCTATGCTCCCCCCATCGACAGTATCTACAACCCCTTCATCGACAGTATCTATGTTCCCCCTCCTCCATCGACAGAATCTACATCCCCCCCATCGATAGTATCTACATCCTCCCCATCGACAGTATCTATGTTCCCCCTCCACCATCGACAGTATCTACATTACCTCATCGACAGTACCTATGTTCCCCATCCCCCATCGACAGTATCTACACACCCCCATCGACAGTATCTACATCCCCCCATCGACAGTATCTACATCCCCCCATCGACATTATCTACATCCCCCCATCGACAGTATCTACGTTCCCCCTCCACCATCGACAGTATCTACGTTCCCCCTCCACCATCGACAGTATCTACATGCCCCCCATCGACAGTATCCACATCCCCCCATCGACAGTATCTGTGTTCCCCCTCCACCATCGACAGTATCTACATGCCCCCATCGACAGTATCTACATGCCCCCAATCGACAGTATCTGCATTACCCCTCCACCATCGACAGTATCTACATGCCCCTCATTTACAGTATGTACGTTCCCCTTCCACCATCGACAGTAACTATGTTCCCCCTCCCCCATCGACAGTATCTACATCCCCACCATTGACAGTATCTACATCCCCCCCATTGACAGTATCTATGCTCCCCCCATCGACAGCATCTACATACCCCCATCGACAGTATCTACGTTCCCCCTCCACCATCGACAGTATCTACATGCCCCCATCGACAGTATCTACATGCCCCCCATCGACAGTATCTACATCCCCCCATCGACAGTATCTGTGTTCCCCCTCCACCATCGACAGTATCTACAGGCCCCCATCGACAGAATCTACATGCCCCACAACGACAGTATCTGCATTACCCCTCCACCATCGACAGTATCTACATGCCCCTTATTGACAGTATGTACGTTCCCCTTCCACCATCGACAGTATCTATGTTCCCCCTCCACCATCGACAGTATCTACATCCCCACCATTGACAGTATCTACATCCCCCCCATCGACAGTATCTACATGCCCCCATCGACAGTATCTACATGCCCCCCATCGACAGTATCTACATCCCCCCATCGACAGTATCTGTGTTCCCCCTCCACCATCGACAGTATCTACAGGCCCCCATCGACAGAATCTACATGCCCCCCATCGACAGTATCTGCACTACCCCTCCATCGACAGTATCTACATGCCCCCATCGACAGTATCTACATCCCCCCATCGACAGTATCTACGTGCCCCCCATCGACAGTATCTGCATTACCCCATCGACAGTATCTGCATTACCCCTCCACCATCGACAGTATCTACATGCCCCTCATTGACAGTATCTACATCCCCCCCATTGACAGTATCTATGCTCCCCCCATCGACAGCATCTACATACCCCCATGGACAGTATCTATGTTCCCCCTCCACCATCGACAGTATCTACATGCCCCCCATCGACAGTATCTGCATTACCCCTCCACCATCGACAGTATCTACATGCCCCTCATTGACAGTATGTACGTTCCCCTTCCACCATCGACAGTATCTACATGCCCCTCATTTACAGTATGTACGTTCCCCTTCCACCATCGACAGTAACTATGTTCCCCCTCCCCCATCGACAGTATCTACATCCCCACCATTGACAGTATCTACATCCCCCCCATTGACAGTATCTATGCTCCCCCCATCGACAGCATCTACATACCCCCATCGACAGTATCTACGTTCCCCCTCCACCATCGACAGTATCTACATGCCCCCATCGACAGTATCTACATGCCCCCCATCGACAGTATCTACATCCCCCCATCGACAGTATCTGTGTTCCCCCTCCACCATCGACAGTATCTACATCCCCCCATTGACAGTATCTATGTTCCCCCATCGACAGCATCTACATACCCCCATCGACAGTATCTACGTTCCCCCTCCACCATCGACAGTATCTACATGCCCCCATCGACAGTATCTACATGCCCGCCATCGACAGTATCTACATCCCCCCATCGACGGTATCTATGCTCCCCCCATCGACAGTATCTACATGCCCCCCATAGACAATATCTGCATTACCCCTCCACCATCGACAGTATCTACATGCCCCTTATTGACAGTATGTACGTTCCCCCTCCACCATCGACAGTATCTACATTACCTCATCGACAGTACCTATGTTCCCCATCCCCCATTGACAGTATCTACACCCCCCCCCATCGACAGTATCTACATCCCCCCATCGACAGTATCTACATCCCCCCATGGACAGTACCTATGTTCCCCATCCCCCATCGACAGTATCTACATCCCCCCATTGACAGTATCTACATTCCCCCATCGACAGTATCTACGTGCCCCCCAACGACAGTATCTGCATTACCCCTCCACCATCGACAGTATCTACATGCCCCTCCTTGACAGTATGTACGTTCCCCTTCCACCATCGACAGTAACTATGTTCCCCCTCCACCATCGACAGTATCTACATCCCCACCATTGACAGTATCTATGCTCCCCCCATCGACAGTATCTACAACCCCTTCATCGACAGTATCTATGTTCCCCCCTCCTCCATCGACAGAATCTACATCCCCCCCATCGATAGTATCTACATCCTCCCCATCGACAGTATCTATGTTCTCCCTCCACCATCGACAGTATCTACATTACCTCATCGACAGTACCTATGTTCCCCATCCCCCATCGACAGTATCTACACCCCCCCCCATCGACAGTATCTACATCCCCCCATCGACAGTATCTACATCCCCCCATCGACATTATCTACATCCCCCCATCGACAGTATCTACGTTCCCCCTCCACCATCGACAGTATCTACGTTCCCCCTCCACCATCGACAGTATCTACATTACCTCATCGACAGTATCTATGTTCCCCATCCCCCATCGACAGTATCTACACCCCCCCCCATCGACAGTATCTACATCCCCCCATCGACAGTATCTACATCCCCCCATCGACATTATCTACATCCCCCCATCGACAGTATCTACGTTCCCCCTCCACCATCGACAGTATCTACGTTCCCCCTCCACCATCGACAGTATCTACATGCCCCCATCGACAGTATCTACGTGCCCCCCATCGACAGTATCTACATGCCCCTTATTGACAGTATGTACGTTCCCCCTCCACCATCGACAGTATCTACATTACCTCATCGACAGTACCTATGTTCCCCATCCCCCATTGACAGTATCTACACCCCACCCCCATCGACAGTATCTACATCCCCCCATCGACAGTATCTACATCCCCCCATGGACAGTACCTATGTTCCCCATCCCCCATCGACAGTATCTACATCCCCCCATTGACAGTATCTACATTCCCCCATCGACAGTATCTGTGTTCCCCCACCACCACCGACAGTATCTGCATCACCCCATCGACAGCATCTACGTGCCCCCCAATGACAGTATTTGCATTACCCCTCCACCATCAACAGTATCTACATGCCCCTCATTGACAGTATGTACGTTCCCCTTCCACCATCGACAGTAACTAAGTTCCCCCTCCACCATCGACAATATCTACATCCCCACCATTGACAGTATCTACATCCCCCCCATTGACAATATCTATGCTCCCCCCATCGACAGTATCTACATCCCCCCATCGACAGTATCTAGGTTCCCCCACCACCATCGACAGTATCTGCATCCCCCCATCGACAGTATCTACGTGCCCCCCAATGACAGTATTTGCATTACCCCTCCACAATCGACAGTATCTACATGCCCCTCATTGACAGTATGTACGTTCCCCTTCCACCATCGACAGTAACTATGTTCCCCCTCCACCATCGACAGTATCTACATCCCCACCATTGACAGTATCTATGCTCCCCCCATCGACAGTATCTAGAACCCCTTCATCGACAGTATCTATGTTCCCCTTCCTCCATCGACAGAATCTACATCCCCCCCATCGATAGTATCTACATCCTCCCCATCGACAGTATCTATGTTCTCCCTCCACCATCGACAGTATCTACATTACCTCATCGACAGTACCTATGTTCCCCATCCCCCATCGACAGTATCTACACCCCCCCCCATCGACAGTATCTACATCCCCCCATCGACAGTATCTACATCCCCCCATCGACATTATCTACATCCCCCCATCGACAGTATCTACGTTCCCCCTCCACCATCGACAGTATCTACGTTCCCCCTCCACCATCGACAGTATCTACATGCCCCCCATCGACAGTATCCACATCCCCCCATCGACAGTATCTGTGTTCCCCCCTCCACCATCGACAGTATCTACATGCCCCCATCGACAGTATCTACATGCCCCCCATCGACAGTATCTGCATTACCCCAGCACCACCGACAGTATCTACATGCCCCTCATTTACAGTATGTACGTTCCCCTTCCACCATCGACAGTAACTATGTTCCCCCTCCCCCATCGACAGTATCTACATCCCCACCATTGACAGTATCTACATCCCCCCCATTGACAGTATCTATGCTCCCCCCATCGACAGCATCTACATACCCCCATCGACAGTATCTACGTTCCCCCTCCACCATCGACAGTATCTACATGCCCCCATCGACAGTATCTACATGCCCCCCATCGACAGTATCTACATCCCCCCATCGACAGTATCTGTGTTCCCCCTCCACCATCGACAGTATCTGCATCCCCCCATCGACAGTATCTACATCCCCCCATCGACAGTATCTACATCCCCACAACGACAGTATCTGCATTACCCCTCCACTATCGACAGTATCTACATGCCCCTCATTGACAGTATGTACGTTCCCCTTCCACCATCGACAGTAACTAAGTTCCCCCTCCACCATCGACACTATCTATGTTCCCCCTCCACCATCGACAGTATCTACATTACCTCATCGACGGTACCTATGTTCCCCATCCCCCATTGACAGTATCTACACCCCCCCCCATCGACAGTATCTACATCCCCCCATCGACAGTATCTACATCCCCCCATGGACAGTACCTATGTTCCCCATCCCCCATCGACAGTATCTACCTGCCCCCATGGACAGTATCTACATGCCCCCCATCGACAGTATCTGCATTACCCCTCCACCATCGACAGTATCTACATGCCCCTCATTGACAGTATCTACATTCCCCCATCGACAGTATCTGTGTTCCCCCACCACCACCGACAGTATCTGCATCCCCCCATCGACAGTATCTACGTTCCCCCTCCACCATCGACAGTATCTACATTACCTCATCGACAGTACCTATGTTCCCCATCCCCCATTGACAGTATCTACGTTCCCCCCCATCGACAGTATCTACATCCCCCCATCGACAGTATCTACATCCCCCATCGACAGTATCTGCATCCCCCCATCGACAGTATCTACATCCCCCTATCGACAGTATCTGTGTTCCCCCTCCACCATCGACAGTATCTACATCCCCCCATCGACAGTATCTGCATTATCCCTCCACCATCGACAGTATCTACATCCCCCATCGACAGTATCTACATGCCCCATCGACAGTATCTACATCCCCCCATCGACAGTACCTATGTTCCCCATCCCCCATCGACAGTATCTACATGCCCCCATCGACAGTATCTACATCCCCCCATCGACAGTATCTATGTTCCCCATCCCCCATCGACAGTATCTACATGCCCCCATCGACAGTATCTACATCCCCCCATCGACAGTATCTAGGTTCCCCCACCACCATCGACAGTATCTACATCCCCCCATCGACAGTATCTAGGTTCCCCCACCACCATCGACAGTATCTGCATCCCCCATCGACAGTATCTACATGCCCCCCAACGACAGTATCTGCATTACCCCTCCACCATCGACAGTATCTACATGCCCCTCATTGACAGTATGTACGTTCCCCTTCCACCATCGACAGTAACTATGTCCCCCTCCCCCATCGACAGTAATCTACATCCCCACCATTGACAGTATCTATGCTCCCCCCATCGACAGTATCTACAACCCCTTCATCGACAGTATCTATGTTCCCCCTCCACCATCGACAGTATCTACATCCCCCCATCGACAGTATCTATGTTCCCCCACCACCATCGACAGTATCTGCATCCCCCCATCGACAGTATCTACGTGCCCCCCATAGACAATATCTGCATTACCCCTCCACCATCGACAGTATCTACATGCCCTTCATTGACAGTATGTACGTTCCCCTTCCACCATCGACAGTAACTATGTTCCCCCTCCCCCATCGACAGTATCTACATCCCCACCATTGACAGTATCTACATCCCCACCATTGACAGTGTCTATATCCCCACCATTGACAGTATCTACATCCCCACCATTGACAGTGTCTACGTTCCCTCTCCACCATCGACAGTATCTACATGCCCCCATCGACAGTATCTATGTTCCCCCACCACCATCGACAGCATCTATGTTCCCCACCACACCATTGACTGCATCTACATCCCCATCAACAGCATCTATGTTCCCCCTCCACCATCGACAGTATCTACGATCCCCCTCCACCATCAACAGTACCTACACACCCGCATCGACAGTACCTACATCACCCCATCAACATCATCTAAACCTCCCCATTGACAGTATCTATGTTTCCCCCATCGACAGTATCTACATCCCCTCATCGACAGTATCTAGGTTACCCCAGCACCATCGACAGTATCTGCATCCACCAATCGACAGTATCTACATGCCCCCCAACGACAGTATCTGCATTACCCCTCCACCATCGACAGTATCTACATGCCCCTCATTGACAGTATGTACGTTCCCCTTCCACCATTGACAGTAACTAAGTTCCCCCTCCACCATCGACAGTATCTACATCCCCACCATTCACAGTATCTATGCTCCCCCATCGACAGTATCTACAACCCCTTCATCGACAGTATCTATGTTCCCCTCCACCATCGACAGTATCTACATCCCCTCCATTGACAGTATCTATGTTCCCCCTCCTCCATCGACAGAATCTACATCCCCCCCATCGACAGTATCTACATTCCCCCATCGACAGTATCTATGTTCCCCCACCACCATCGACAGCATCTATGTTCCCCCTCCAACATCGACAGTATCTACGATCCCCCTCCACCATCAACAGTACCTACACACCCGTATCGACAGTACCTACATCCCCCCATCAACATCATCTAAATCTCCCCATTGACAGTATCTATGATTCCCCCATCGACAGTATCTACATCCCCCATCGACAGTATCTAGGTTCCCCCACCACATCGACAGTATCTGCATCCCCCCATCGACAGTATCTACGTGCCCCCCAATGACAGTATTTGCATTACCCCTCCACCATCGACAGTATCTACATGCCCCTCATTGACAGTATGTACGTTCCCCTTCCACCATCGACAGTAACTAAGTTCCCCCTCCACCATCGACAATATCTACGTCTCCACCATTGACAGTATCTACATCCCCCCCATTGACAATATGTATGCTGCCCCCATCGACAGTATCTACATCCCCCCATCGACAGTATCTAGGTTCCCCCACCACCATCGACAGTATCTGCATCCCCCCCATCGACAGTATCTACATGCCCCTCATTGACAGTATGTACGTTCCCCTTCAACCATCGACAGTAACTAAGTTCCCCCTCCACCATCGACAGTATCTACATCCCCACCATTGACAGTATCTATGCTCCCCCCATCGACAGTATCTACAACCCCTTCATCGACAGTATCTATGTTCCCCCTCCTCCATCGACAGAATCTACATCCCCCCCATCGATAGTATCTACATCCTCCCCATCGACAGTATCTATGTTCCCCCTCCACCATCGACAGTATCTACATTACCTCATCGACAGTACCTATGTTCCCCATCCCCCATCGACAGTATCTACACCCCCCCCATCGACAGTATCTACATCCCCCCATCGACAGTATCTGCATCCCCCCATCGACAGTATCTACGTGCCCCACAACGACAGTATCTGCATTACCCCTCCACCATCGACAGTATCTACATGCCCCTCATTGACAGTATGTACGTTCCCCTTCCACCATCGACAGTATCTACATCCCCACCATTGACAGTATCTACAACCCCCCATTGACAGTATCTATGCTCCCCCCATCGACAGCATCTACATCCCCCCATCGACAGTATCTACGTTCCCCCTCCAACATCGACAGTATATACATCCCCCCATCGAATGTATCTACGTTCCCCCTCCACCATCGACAGAATCTACATCCCCCCTTCGACAATATCTACATCCCCCCATCGACAGTATCGATGTTCCCCCTCCTCCATCGACAGTATATATGTTCCCCCTCAAACATCGACAGTATCTACATGCTCCCATTGACAGTATGTACGTTCCCCCTCCACCATCGACAGTATCAACATCCCCCCATCGACAGTATCTACATCCCCCCATCGACCGT